>NW_024467007.1:0-140200 GCF_017591425.1 Ochotona curzoniae
GAAAGAAAGAAACCTAGGCGCTCTAATGGAAGATGGGTCACAAGCAGTGACTTAGCAGCGAAGCCAAAAGCCCACCTCTGAATGAATGGATTTTACCAGTACTCCATGTATGCTGGTTGGTCCCAAACATAAAACTTAGGACTAGTGTCACTGGCATCTCAAATGAGCACCAGTTTGAATCCCAGCAACTCCACTTGGATGTAGCTACTTACTAAAGTGCCTGGAAAGGCAGCAGAAGATGGGACAAGTGCTTGAACTCCTCCTACCCACATCGAAGACATGGATGGAGTTCCTCACTCCTTGCTTTGGTCTGGCCCAGCCCTTTCTGTTGCAGTGTACAACTCTTTCTTTCTGGTAAACAAAATAGATCTTAAAAACAGAAACAAAACCAAAAACTGGGCCCAACGCAGAAGCCTAGTGGCTAAAGTCATTGCCTTGCATGCACTGGGATCCCATATGGGCACTGGTTCTAATCCTAGCAGTCCCACTTCCTATCCAGCTCCCTGCTTGTGGCCTGGGAAAGCAGTTGAGGATGGCCCAAAGCCTTGGGACCCTGCTGAGACGCTGCAGACCTGTTAGAAACCAGAACAAAGCTCCTGGTTCCTGGCTTCGAATTGGTGCAGCTCCAGCCATTGCAGTAGCTTGGGAAGTGAATCAGAGGACAGAAGATCTTCCTCTCTCCTCCTTTCTGTACATCTGACTTTCCAATAAAAAATAAAAATCTTTAAGAAAAACTTTGTGCATACAATACTGCGATGATTATCCTTCTAGATGCTGAAATCTTTTTTTTTTTTGGTATAAGGGATGACCGTATGGGGTTAGTGTTTGATCTCAAATCAAGTTACCAAGTATTTGGCAGAGAAAAGTCTTGGTTTTCAGATGAATATTAAAAAATACAAAGCATGAAACACATGTGCTGGGTCTGAAACATAGTCCCACAAACAACTGTTAAAGAAAAGTCAAGAGGAAATCTCCACCTACATCAACTCCCCAGGAGGAGTAAATGCAGGTGGAGGAGAAAGCAAGCCCCGGCCAGTGTCTTCTGGGCCACAGCGGAGCTTTGTGACACTAAACGCAGGAACTCATGGTGGACTCTGTGCTTCGGCATTCAGTACTTCCCCGAGGGAGTTTGGATCAAGAAATGCGAACACACAAATATTCACTTGTCCTGTAATCATTCATTAGAGGCCCTTCGGACGTGCCAGTGGATGAGCATGGTCACTTCTTGCTCTCCCTGTTGAGTTTTGTGTTTTTTAACTTCATTTTGCATTCCAAACTTAGTTTTAAGGACTGCTCAAAGAACATCCATATGCCGTTTATTCAAGTTCATGCTTCTCAAACATTTTTCAGTGAAGTTTTTGGAGAGTAGGTACTACATATCTTTTTTCATCATTACGTATTCCCCGAAAATAAGTATATTACATTGATTTAGGTGGAGGGAGGAGAGAAACTGACCCAGCTACTTCCATTCTACCCTTTTTTAGAATCACAGACCGTATTCTACTAGCAGCTTGTACTTCACTGCTAAGAGACACACAGATGAGTAATTTTCTTGAATGTTCACTCAATAAGCCCATAAACAGACATATGCTTTTGCCTGCTCAGCTGTCCTTCCCACTCCCTCAGGCAACAACCTTAAAAAACCATTCCTCTTTCATTGGTGCAGTTAGTTCTTGCAAGTGTCCTGCCTTCTGGAATGCAGTGCAGGTTGACTGGCTTCTCTGGAGCATTTGAATCTTAAAAAAATGATTTTAGAGATTGAAAAAGAAGGGGCCAGCATGGTGGCTCAACAGGCTAACCCTCTGTGTTCCTGGTTCTAGTCCTGGCTGCTCCACTGCTCTCTGTGGATGGAGACGACAGTAGGGGATGGCTGATGTCCTTGGGCCTCTGCACCCATGTGGGAGACCCCAAGGGGGCTCCTGGCTGTGGGTGCAGCCATTTGCGGAGTAAGCCAGTGGATGGAACATCTCTCTTTCTCTGTGAATCTACTTTCAAAAAAATATTTTAAAAAATAAGATTGAAAAAGGATTAAGATGGAGCCCGGCACAATAGTGTAGCAGTTAAAGTCCTCGCCTTGAACACACCGGGATCCCATATGAGCACTGATTCTAGTCCTGGCCAACCTGCTTCCCATCCAGCTCCCTGCTTGTGGCCTGGGAAAGCAGTTGAGGACAGCCCAAAGCCTTGGGATCCTGCACCTGTGTGGGAGACCTAGAAGAAGCTCCTGGCTCCTGGTTTTGGATTGGCTCAGCTCCAGCCGTTGCTGCCACTTGGGGAGTGAATCATCGGACAAAAAATCTTTTTCTCTGTTTCTCCTCCTCTCTGTATATCTGATTTTCCAATAAAAATAAATAAATCTTATAAAAAAAAAGAAAAGAAAAAGGGTACGATGATTCCTACTAAGGATAGTATCTGTGGTAGACTTGGCTATTCCACTTTTTTTTTTAAGATTTATTTATTCACATTGGAAAGTCAGATATATAGACAGGAGGAGAGACAAAGAGGAAGATCTTCCATCTATTGATTCACTCCCCAAGTGGCCACAATGGGCAGAGCTGAGCTGATCTGAAGCCAGGAGCCCAGAGCCCAGGTCTCCCACATGGTTTCAGGGTCCCAAGGATTTGGGCCATCCTCGGCTGCTTTCCCAGGCCACAAGCAGGGAGCTGGATGGGAAGGAGGGAGCCACTGGAATTAGAACTGGCACCCAAATGGGAATCTGACGCATTCAAGGCCAGGAACTTTAGTCGCTAGGCTACCATGCCGGGCCCAGCTGCTCCACTTCTAATCCAGCTGCCTAATGCGCCTTGTAAAGGAAATGGCCCAAATGCTTCAGACTCTGCACCCATGTGGGAGATTTCGAACAAGTTCCACAGGCCTAGACTTTGAGCTAGCCCAGTTCTGGCCAATCTGCACATTTTGGGAGTGAACTACCACCGGGAAGATCTCTTGTCTTTTCCTCTCTCTGTGTAACTCTTTGAAATAAAAGGACATCTATTAAAAAAAAAAGTTGGCTCTGGGTATGCACTTTCACAATGCTTCATGTGTTGGTGCCTCACAAGCCTGCAGCTTTCAAATGACACCTTATTTCACACTCCCAGAAGTGCCCGTTCCTGGAAAAGCAGAGCAGTTCTGTTCATTACAGCTCTCAGAAATGTCTCCAACAGTGGAGCACTGTCTTACTGCCCGCTTCTGCCTTCAAACTGCTTCATCTGGGTGGCAGAATGAGGAAACACAATAGGACTCGGGCGCAGTAGACCACCCTGGGCTCCTGGCCTGCGGACCGACTCTCGGGCTGTTTGCTGCAGCAGGAAGCTACTGCTCACTGTCTTTCTTTTTTCCTCTTTTTTCCTAAATTTTGTTTGGTTATTTTTATCTACTTAAAAGGCTGCATCTCTCTCTCTCTCTCTCTCACACACACACGGACAGAGAGCAGAGAGAGAAAGCACCAGAAAGACTCTTCCAATCTCTGATTCACTCCCAAGTGGTCTGCAACAGCCAGAGCCAGGCCAGGCTGAAGACAGAAGCCTGGAACTCGGACATGTGATGGTGGCATCCCAAGGGACAGCCTACTCTTCTGCACTGCGATGCTGACACTCCTCAAGGATGGTTTTCCTCTGCTAGCACCTTTGCCACTGATCCTGAGCCATCATAAAATTAACTCCAAGAAGTGGAGATATGTATCTGCCTGATTTCACTGAAAGTGTCTCATTTCTCTAGTTGCTTTACCACTGTCAGTGATGTAAGCATTTCTCCTACAGCATTGCTCAGGTTACCCTGTTAGGCTTACCAACAGGCTAGCCTGGCAGCGGGGAGACAGTGTTTGCCAAGCAGTATGTTTAAGGCAGCATTAGCTATATAATTTGAGAGGCCCAGTGCAACTGAAAAGGAGAAAGCTCTTTGTTAAAAAATTATCTAGAATTTCAACATAGCAGGGTTTGTTCATGTGTAGTTCTGTCAAGTGCAGTTTCTTCGTATGGATCACAGACCACTGGAATTGGCTCCTTACAAAACCCAGCAAAGCATCCACACCCCTGCATGGCAGGCATGCCTGGAGGGAGAGGGAGAGGGGAGGAGCAGGCATTCTAGATTCATTTCACTCTATGGGTCTCTTCACCTCATTTCCACCTTGTCTTCTTAGAAATCTTTAATACTGAAGACCTTTGAAGAACCCATCAGTTTTCTAGAACACAGCCATCTGGTAATATGGCTGCTATTCACCATTATTCATGACATTACTACACAGTAGTAACAATTGCATCTATCTAAACAAGCGCTCTAGTGGAGCTTATTAAAATGAAATACAAATATTACACTCAAAACTGATTCAAAATGCCACAGTGTTCCAAAATATTATTTTTAAAATATTTGTTAAAAGGGGCCAGTGGACTGGATTGCTGTGATGGTGTTAACGAGGACTTAAACTTTATTTACTTTTGTTTATTTAAATATATGCAGGAAGCATGCATTTCTTTTACCAATTAGAAAAAAAAATCTATAGTGGCTTTTTTTTTTTTAGAATGAAAAAAACCCCAGCATGCACCATGGATCTAGCGCAGTGAAACATGTTGGGTCATATTAAGAATCTTAATCTTTGAGCCTGAGACTTAGTTTCCCTAGCTTTCAAATAGGATCAATACTAGGACACAGAGATGGTATGAGGAAGGTTAATACACACTTGGTAAAGGCTCCTTTTCACCCTTGGCTTCCTAGGCTCTGTGAGAAAGAAACTGGCTGAGCTCTCTGAGATCCTGTCTAAAGTTAATACTCCTATTCCTTCTTATATCGACAGAACACAACTGCTTAATGAAAAAAATAAATGTCTTTACCCGTCTTCAGGTCGTTATTTTCCTTTCACTTCCTGAAGAACCAGGAAACCCCAAACAGATGAATAGTGCTTCTGGAATGTCTGGGCTGCTCCACCCTAGGCACCTGGGAAATGATAGTGTATTTCCACTCGTTAGAAACTCCCTGTTGAGATGAACCTTCCTCGGGAGGAAGAGGTTCAAACTTCCATCTTACGAAGCCAGCGTGTACCGCGAAAACTCGTATATACTCTCAATTTTGCTCTTTTATTGAGTACTTACAACATTCTCTTTCATCGGTTTGCTTGCATTGATAGCATTTGCAGGCCACTCTACTGAGGCAGTTATGCAAGCGTTCTTCATTTATTACGTCCAGTGTGGATGTCTTTGGGTAAAGTCCAATTAAATTAAAATCAATTGGAGAAGGGTTGCACATTAACTGCCTTTACAGAGTTGGCCTTTACTTATAGGTAATAATAATAGTTGCCCCTGTTTGATGGTACTAGGATAATCATTTTATAATTGTCTTCACTTTCGTGAGATTGAAAAGTGGCTTGGATCGCAGCAGTGGTCTACCAAAGGCAACAGACTGAAAAAGAGAGCAAGAGCTACGTCATGGGCAAATACTGCCATGTCACATGTCAGAAAACATGGCATGTTTTCTCTTTCACTAACTTTTTGTATGGATCCAGATCAGGGCGAGGAACACCCACATGGTTTAGAATTTGAAGTATCTAATGTATGAGCTTTCTTCATTTAAACATTTTCTGTGCCTGCTGCATACCAGTGGGTGAAGAATGCCTTCTGTGCCATTTTGGCATTCTCAGAGCCCTGTGTAACTCAGTGGGATTCTTTACCATGACAGGTCACAGCAGCTCCAGCTTTTCTTCTACAATAGATGAAAACTTACTGTAATACTGGTTTTAAGAGATACTACAGTAGAGTTGAACACAAAGAGTAATTTTTCCTTTACATATTTGTTTTCAAGTTTATCATAAATTAGAGATAGTCTCGGGATTTAAGCCTGCCAGCAGGCTGCGAAGTCACAGAGGGAGAGGCGTCGGTGATCTTCAGCCAAAGAACCATCAGAGACAAGCTGCTGAGGAATGCCTGCTTATTCACCACAAATTCCAGGGTTAGGGCCTGGTGTGGTAACCTAGTTCTAATCCCAGCTAACCTGCTTCCCATCCAGCTCCCTGCCTGTGGCCTGGGAAAGCAGTTGAGGATGGTCCAAAACCTTAGGACCTTGCACCCACATGGGAGACCCAGAGGAGGCTCGTGGCTCCTGACTTTGGATCAGCTCATTTCTGGCCATTACGTCCACTTGGGGAGTCAACCATCAAATGGAAGATGTTTCTCTCTGTTTCTCCTCCTGTCTGTATAACTGACTTTCCAATAAGAATAAACAAATATTTACAAGAAAAATTCCAGGATTATATAGGTTAAGGAAGGGGAGGACAGGAGGGCATTCTCTAGCAGTTTCCCCACTCACCAAAGACAATGTAATTGGCTAGAAGACGTGTCTATTTCCCTTGATTCCGGTCATGTCAGAGGTCATGTTCCATGTGTATTCTCCTTGACCTTTTAGTCATGTTGGAGGTCATGCTGCTCGTGTAGGCCTGGAAGCTGTGCCTCAGGTCATACGCAGGTACCTGGTGGCATGGCTTAGAGCTTACCTGCCTATGACCTGAGGCACAGAGGTGATTGCATACAGGATAGAACACCTGCCTCCTTACTTACAAGGTTGAAGAAATTCAAATTATGAGCCGTGATAATAAAAATGACCATTCTCTGAATATCTATTAGTTTCTAGGCCTTGTAGCTGGCGTTTTGTCATGCAGTATCTTAGTTAAACCTAATAAAAGTCTGTGAGATGTTTTGTACTTTTCTCCAAGAGGAAATGAGATTTACAGGTGTTAAATCATTTACCATTTACAGTGTTGGTAAACAGTGATGCCACGTTGGCTCTCAAAACCTTAATTTTCCTTACTGTCCACTGACCTCCCGAGAGGCAGATGGAAACGTTCTGAAGTCTGTGGCATGGCCGAGAAGTCCTTCAGCAACTGAAACTGCACTTTTGTCACCACAACCATTCTTCATATTCCAGTAATGTAGATGCACTCTTATTTCTCGTTAAGATCGGTTCTTTCAAGTCTCTCGATCTTTGATGATAACATTTTCTTGGCTTAAAAATATTTTCATCACATTAGTACCAGACTAGCTGGCCTAGTGTGAACTCATTTTCCAAGTCCCAATTTAAATTACTCTGTCCTGGACCTAGCACAATGGCCCAGTGGCTAAATCCTTGCCTTGCATGTTCAGGATCCCATCTGGGCACTGGTTTGTGCCTCAGCTGCTCCATTTTCCATCCAGCTCTCTGCTTGTGGCCTGGGAGAGCCTTTGAACTCTGCCTGGAAAATGCTGCTGGCTCCTGGCTTTGGATTGGCTCCACTCCAGCCACTGTGGCACCTGGGAGAGTGAACCCGGATTGAAGATCTTTCTCTTTGTCTCTCCTTCACTCTGTAAATCTGCCTTTCCGAAGAAAATAAATAAACCTTGAAATAAAACACTTACTCTGTCCTGTGCTTCCTGTTGTGCTTTATACTCTCTACTACATCAAAGATATTAGTATGTCACCACCTAAATTGTCAGCAGCTTTGGGGATATCTTTTCAAAGATCTATTTATTTATTTGAAAGCCAGAGCTACAGAAAGGAGAGACAGAGAGCTCCTACATTCACTGGTTTACTTCCTAGGTGGCCACAAAGATCAGGACTACATCAGGTCAAAGTCAGGAGCCAAGAGCTTCATCCGGGTCTCCCATGTGGGTGATGGGGCCCACATACTGGGGCCCTCATCCGCTGCTTTCCCCAGGCCATTAGTAGGGAGCTAGATCGGAAGTGGAGCAGCTTTAACTGGTATGGCAAAATGATAGGCTACAATGGAATCTTTTTTCTTCCTTCTTTTATTTCCAGGGTCTTTCAAGATAACTGCTTACCAGCAGCCATTCAAGAAAATATTTATAGAATGAATGAATGAAAGAAAGAATATATTAATGACTCATAAATTAGTGGACAGTATTCATTATGGATTTATGGAAGACTCCTTCTTATTTTAGACAAGCCTAAAAGTTACTAGAAATTAAAAACCGACAAACAAAATTTCTGTAAGGAAAACTTCCCAGCATACCCTTTTTTCTATAGAACAAAGAACCTGGGGATCAATGGTGACTCAGTAAATATTTGCTGAAATAATTAAGGGTCTCAAAAAAGTATATAAGTTTACAGAAAAGCAGTGTCCCAGGGGTTAGGACACCTGAGTGAACCCTCTGGCTCCTGAGGCCAGCTGTTGCCTGTTCATGAGGATGCTGGCAGGTAACGGGTGATGGCTCAAGTAGCGGGACCCCTCAGTGCATGTGGCAGACCTAGATTGAATCCCAGTAATGCCTATTGTCTAGACCTACTTTGTACCACTCCTACCTTATCCTCTAATAATGAGTAATTGTATGCAATTTTCATGAACGCATCAAATATTTATTTAACCACGCCACCAGTGCACATTGCTGCAGCTGCTTCAAATAGCCTTATTCCTTTCCTTGCTATTCTTCTACCCGGAAATTTATTATTAAAACATTCAGCATTACACGACACTTATTGCGGCTTTCTCACCTTCCTTCCTTCAGTTCAGTCCCGTCTGGCGCTGACGCCGTGGTAGCTCGCCTCTGTCTTAGTCTTCCTGACATCCAAGATCAGTTGTCTGTAGCTCTGCCACCCCTCCCCCACCGCTAACGCAATCGCAGCTGGGCTCAGGGACTGGGCCAGGAGGCCACCCTGCCTGAGTCCCTGGGGTCCAGCACTGCATGGGGCTAAAGCTCTAAATATAAATACTGTAATAAATAATAACTCCACTTTCATTGCACAACATGCACTTGACACCTGGCATCACCTTGAAGTCTCGCTACAACAAGTGCATTAACGATCCTATATCCACGTTGTGGGTGAGAAAGACATTTGAAAAAGTTTAGAAACTTGCCCAAGGTCATGGTGGAGGAATTTTGTCACAGGAATCTGAAGAATGAGGCCTCCCTTGTGCTAAACGACTTCTAGTGAGATCTTTCCCTGAAGTTTTGGTTAGCTCTGGAAAAGCTTTGTCTTCTTCTTTTTTTTAAAGATTTACTTATTTTTATTGGGAAGTCAGATATACAGAGCGGAGGAGAGACAGAGGGGAAGATCTTCTGTCCATCGATTCACTCCCCAACTGGCCACAATAGCCGGAACTGAGGTGATCCAAAGCCAGGAGCCAGGAGCCTTTCCCAGTCTCCCTATGCAGGGAGCTGGATGGGAAGCAGGTCAGCCAGGATTAGAACCAGCGCCCATATGGAATCCCAGCTGTGCAAGGCAAGGACTTTGGGTGCTAGGTTACCACGCCGGGTCCAAGTCTTGCCTTCTTCTTCTTCTTTTTTTTTTTTTAAAGTCTTGTTTTCTTTAGGCCAATAACTCCTCATGTTTTAAGATTTTTGAGGGGAGGCAACATTCTGTTTTTCCTACTGGAACTTGTCCGACCTCTTTCTGGAAGCAAAGTGATTCTAAATTTTCTGAAGTCTCATTCCCTCTAATTCCATGTTGGAGGACGGTTATTCAAGTCGGAATGCAGGCACCAAGGAAGTTTTTCTCCTTTCAGGAAACACAGCGAAGAATTTACGAGTGAAGGATGGTTCTTGTCATACCTAAGGCGCAAATCCTGAGACTTGTGGGAGTTTGGTGGCTTTCCCCCAAGCGGCAGAGGGTGACTGTGTGCCCAGAGCTAAGATGGCTTCTAAGGACTATCTCTAGCACTCGGATCTGTTTCCTTTACTCGTGGCTGCTTTCAAAAAGAGCTACAGTGAATAAAATTTCGCCAAATCTGGTACTCGACTGAAAGAAGGAAAAGTGGGCAGTTAGTACGATTTGCTTCTGAAACTTTCAACAGCTCAAATTCTTTCTTGCCCTTAACCAAAATGGTCGTACAGGCTATCCGGGGATTTGAAGTTTCTTGCCCTTAACTAACATGGCTCCCGGAGGATTCATTAAAAGCCAGCTTGCCCTGCTTGCTGCCCTCGACAAACATGGCTTCCATGGCGTCTGCCACGTGACATCCCCAAGCTACGGCGCGGGAGAAGGGGTAGGAGGGCCCTTGAAGGGTGCGCGTTCCCGTGGTTGTGCACCGGGTAGGTTTCAGTCAGAGTCACTATGGCGGCGGGCGCTGGCAAGGTAAGCTGAGACCGCGGCGGCATCGGTGGCTGGGGAGGCAGGAGTCGTCGTGGCGTCCCGGCTCCGATCCCGGCAGTGAGCCTGCGGCGAGGTCGGCCGGGAGGTCGTGGGCAGCGGTGGAGGCTGGCTAAGGGGGCTGGCTGAGCGGGGCGAGGGCTGAGCCGGGCGGGCACCGGCGCCTGACGGCCGTTTGTTTTGATGTTTTTCCCCCCGCAGGTCGGAAAGTTTCCTGCCTCTTCGGGCACAGCCTGAGCCTTGCCCCGCTGGCCGCGACGAGTGGAGGCTGCGGCGGACTCAGCCCCGGGGCCTCCAGGCCTCTCCCTCAACCTCCGGGCCAGCCTCCCTCCCCCACCTCCCCGTCCGTCCGCTTAGAGCCGGGGCTGCCCGTCCCTGAGATGCGACCCTCGCGGGGACGCCCCTGAAAGGGAGTCGGCCCGTGTGCTGAGCAGCCCCCGCCGGGAGCCCGGGCGTCCAGGGGGCCAACTTCCCGCCGGCCTCGCTCCGGTCCGCACCGGCCTGCCTGCGGAGCGGGTCCCGCCCTGGTCGCGGAGACGCCCGCCAGGTGCCGGGGGACTCCGGCTTTGGCCGCTGCCTGCACCCACGCCTCGCGCGCGGGAGACCCCAGCCACCGCCGGTTCATCCCGTGCAAGGGGCTTGGGGACCCCCGGGTGTGCACAGCAGGGGCGATGCGGACTGTCCCGCTGACCGCCTAGAGCTCCTCGCTGGCCTCTGCTCGTCGCGTCTCGTCGCCACCCAGGGCCCCTGCGGACGGGCGGCGGCTGCCCTTCGAGCCCCCTGAGGACCTTGCAGCCGACAGTCCCCGGACGGACCCCTTCGTTCATGCTGCAGTGCTGCACCGTTTCCGCCAGCGAGAGGGGACTGCGGTCGCGCGATCGCCAGCACTGCCCAGGAATCGCTGTCTGCCCCCCGAAGTGTCTTCCAGGAGTTGTGTTGGCCGAAGCTGCCCGATGTGTGAGCCTTTCCTTCCCAGGGAAGATGGACTGAGAGAGGCTGCTGCCAGCGGGGGACTGTATGCGATTGGGGCGCTGCTGGATGTGCAAGGAAGCGATGGGCCATCTTCCCACCCCAGTCGAGAGCTGCTGATGTGCCCTGGTTACTCTTAGACGATGCGCAGTTTGTTATAATTGGCAAAAAAATTTTTTGGGGGGGTGGGAAGGTGGGGCATAGGCAGGGGGAGTCTACGTTGGTGAAGGACAGTGCAGATCTGGAGGAACTCCTCGTTGTCCCTGGTAGGAGAGGCACCCCCAGGCTGTCCTCGATGCCGTCAGCTTTGGCCATCTTCACCTGCCGCCCGAACTCGCACCCGTTTCAGGAGCGTCATGTCTACCTGGACGAGCCCATCAAAATCGGCCGCTCGGTGGCCCGCTGCCGGCCGGCGCAGAATAATGCCACCTTTGACTGCAAAGTGCTATCAAGGAACCATGCTCTCGTCTGGTTCGATCACAAGACCGGCAAGGTAATGTCACCCACGTTGTCTTGGCGCCGCGTGTTTGCGTGTTCTACCTGCCTTGCCTTTGCCCGTCTCTCAGGAGGTGCTGTGATGCAGGATCCCAGGGTTTGCACCCTCCGAGAGAACACTGCGCAGAGCCTGGGAGGCAGCTCTGGTTCTGGGGGAAATGGCAGTGAGGTGGTTGAATGGAAAACAGAAGGTATTGTAACCAAATGCCTCAGAGGGCGATGGGCAGCCTGATAGTGCTGATCATTCCCAGTGAAACCACAAACCCTAATTTGGTGGGAGAAAACTAGATAGCCGGGCTTGGAGACTCGCTTTCAGGCTTTTTAGAAAGGTGGATTCAATGCGGGAAGCCAAGCAGGGCATCCATGGCCGATTTTTCAACAGGGTTCAGGTTATCTGGGGGGTTGGACTGTGAGTCGAGTTGAGATCAGGGCCTGTTCCAGTAAGGGCAGATGCTCGTGTGGAACTCATGCTGTTGAGAAGTTTTGCTAGGTGTTCACCCTGGAAGGAGTAATTGGCAGTCAGTTGAATAAAGCATGAGCATCTGTGGTTTTACATTTTCAGTCTTGTTTACAGGTGACAGTGGATAGCTGACATATATGTATTGCTTTTGGAAATTACTTCTTGGTGTCATCCCTTACAGAGATGACATTTTAGAAGTTAGTGTTAGGAAACTACACTTCTGTTAATTACCCCCTTCTCCAAAGGGGATACTTCTTTCGAGTATAACAATTTCAGCATTTTTCTGTTGATATCCCAACTGACTATACAGATCTGTGCTTCTGTATTAAGAAAATACTAAACCCTTCAAGTTTTAAAAACTGTGTGTGAGGACTGTACTCAGAGAGCTCATCTTTGTGCTCCAGCCTCAGGTTTTAATTGAACTACTGAATTCGTTTCAACTTTAAGTTATGTAAGACTTAATAGGAATAGCTCACATTTCACTGCCTGACTTTTTGCCCTTTTCTGAGATAAATGATTAAGTCTTCCTTAAAAGAACAATTTGAATTTTTTCAGGATTCAGTGCTTTGCAGCGAAGGAAAGCCAAGCCTCGCAAGGAGGAGCGAACAGTGCTGCTCCTGTAGCTACTGAATTAAGGAGTTATTATATAAATTATTTTCTAAGGAAAGGAGGGAAGGATTGCCTAAGTGCTGTGTGCTTGCATAATCCCCATAACCTACTCTGTGTGTGGGGCCAGAACTGGAAAGTGTGTTCATTTTTCTCTGTAATACCAGATGATACCAGGTGTCTATTTACCTATGGAGTAGACTTTTTTTTTTGGTCCCTAGAAGCTGAAGTTTAGGTGCCTCAAAGACTGCACAAAATACACACACTCTTCTAAAACAGTCATTCATAGAATTCACCATTCTGGCCTTTGAATTTGCACATTGGTTCCAGCCACTGCTACCTTAACCACCTTTTACTTTCTTTGCTCGCTGTTCCCCTTCCCCCACTGCCTCAGCAACCAGTTGGGTTCTACATAGTTAGATAAGGGCTTGGCTCTGGTTTGCTCTCAGAATGTATGTGCATACGCCATCAATTCACTTATTTTCCTTCAGAACTCAAAGGAGACTCCTTTTTTTAAAAAAAAAAAAAAAAAACCTTTGAAAAGTAGTGTTTACATGAAAGGTGCTGTAATAATGTCCTCACAGTGGGCTGGTTTTGCAATGACTAAGAGTAGATCAATAGGGAATGTTTAGCTTGGAATTGGATGACATGTTAAAACTGTGAGTGGAACTTGTTACTTAGGAAGCCTTAGCTTTGAAGGGTAGATTGGGCTTATTTCTGCCATTCTGCCTTGCTCCCTCACTGTATTGGATAAAGTAAAACTCTGGATATGAGGCTATCCCTTTATTTTTTATGTGTTTATTTATTTGTAAGGACTTGTCCTTTTTTTTTTTTTTCAAGATTTATTTATTTATTTGAAAGACAGGGTCACAGAGAGTGAACATAGATAGAATGAGATGTTCCATCTGCTGGTTCACTTGATGGGTCGTGCTCAAGCCGGAGGCCAGGAACTCCATCTAGGTCCAAGGTTTTGGACCATCTTCCACTGCTTTTTTAGGTGCATTAGCAGGGAGTAGGATTGGAAGGGGAGCAACTAGGGCTTGAACTGGTGACCCTTTGGGGTGCCAACATTCCATACAGCAACCTAACCTGTGTCGTAGCACTGTCCCCTATTGACACTTTCTCATGCTAAATTCATGGAATATCTTATTTTACTTAAACCTGCAGGTTTGCCTCCAAGTGATGTCTTTCCCAGTCAGCCTCCCAAGCATTTAGCAGTTGAGTTATTGCCCTGCTTGAAAGCTGGCCCTTGAAGGCCAACTTCAAATTAAGTAACAGACAGTAGAATGTTTAATCATGTTGATTCAAAGTAGCACTGAACAAATAAAGCTACCTAGATGGTGGTTATATAGAAGGGATAGTGAATAGATTGTTACTTTTTAATTGCATGACCCTGTTTGATAGAAGGTTTTGGGGACTATTGACAGACTCGTGGTTGGCACAGTAGTTTACCACAGAGCCTTATTGTACTTCACTTAGTAGTAGTTGTCTACTTCCAGTCTTTTCTTTGAACTCACTGTGTGTTTTTTTTGAGTGTGTTTTTCTATCATAGTGATCTTTTTCTGTGAAAGTCCTTGTGGTGAGGAGGGAAGGAAGTAGCAAGAGCTGGATGTAATTATTCCTTCTTTCTAGGAACTAATGTACTGGGTAGTGAAGGTGGTTATACATTTGGAAAAGCTGATTCAGATAAGATGATTCGAGTTTAAAGGATATAAGGATACTGGTGTTTGAATTAGACTTTAAAATTGGGGCATATACATTGGCTTGAGTATTGAAAATGCAATAAAGCAAGCAAGCAGATAATTTTGAATGGGTTTAGCATTTTTCCAATGCCAAGAACACTGATTTTGTTGGATTGAGGAGATCTTTTGGAAAATGGTGGGCAACCATTTTTGTGACTTTTTATGTTTGTGCCCCCTCTGTGTAGTTGTCAGATCTGGAGGAGAATGACTGTGTGTATTTCCTGCTATTTTGTATATACAAGGTGTCAAGTAAATCAAGCTGAATAGGTAGTATGGTGCCAAGTTGTGCAGTGCCAAGCTGCAGACATGGACCCTTAGGTTATGGAGGGCCAAGGAGAGTTCTGAACAGAACGCTAATATAACAAAACCATTCTTTAAGAAAAAGTGGCATGACAATAGTGTATCCAGTGGCCTGGGGGAGGAAAAATGGCCAGCAGCTTAACTAACACTTGTGTATATTCTATGTAGCATGCTTGCCCTGTTCTATATACTCTCTATTTTAACTTTTTTTTCTTTTGAGGTAGGTGCTTATTTTTTTTTTCCACATCAACCTCTGAGGAAATTGAAACATGGAGAGGTTAGCTTACTTTAACTCCCCAAGTTCCTATAACTTAATAAATGGAAGAGCTGGAATTTGAACCTAGGTGTTTTGACTTTTACCTCTAGGAGCCATAAGCCCGATTTCATAACTACTGAGCTATTCCAAGGCATACTAGCAGCTTATATAGAATGTATATTTTTTTTATTTGAATGACTGAGTTACAAAGAGAGAGAGAGAGAGAAACCTTCCATCTGCTGGCTCGTTCCTCTAGAATGTATTTTTATAAGGGCATAGACTAGGTTGGCAGTAGGAATGAAAATGATCAAATGCCAGAAATTGAAAAAAGGTGACAGTGTTAATTGAATCGTCGGTGCTGGGACGGTGGCATTGCAACCTAATCTTCCAGCTGCAACATCAGCATCCCATATGGGTACTCATCCTGGCTGCTACTCTTCTGTTCTAGCTCCCTGTTAGTGGCCTGGGAAAGCCGCAGAGGACAGCCCAAGTCCTTGGGCCCTTGCGCGCACACGGGAGAATCAAAGGAGGCTCTTGGCCCTGGATCAGCTCAGCTGTAACCGTTGTGGCCCCGTGAGGAGTGGACCAGCGGATGGAGAATCTTTCTCTGTCTCTTCTATGCTCTGTGAATCTGCCTTTCAAATACAAAGAAATACACTTTTTTTTTAAAGATTTATTTTTATTATTTTTTTTATTGGAAAGGCGGATATACAGAGAGGAGAGACAGAGAGGAAGATCTTCCGTCCGATGATTCACTCCCCAAGTGAGTGCAATGGCCTATGCTATGCCAATCCGAATCCAGGAGCCTCTTCCGGGTCTCCCACGCGGGTGCAGGGTCCCAAAGCCTTGGGCCGTCCTCGACTGCTTTCCCAGGCCACAGGCAGGGAGCTGGAAGGGAAGTGGGGCTACCGGGATAGAACCGGCGCCCATATGGGATCCCGGGAGTGCAAGGCGAGGACCTTAACCACTTGCGCCACCGCGCCGGGCCCCAAGAAATACACCTTTAAAAGAAAATAAATTGTCCCTTAGAACTAGAGCAAATGAAAAAATTCTGCATGAACTGCAGGTTTCGGATAGGACAGTTTCTTAGCTGCCATGTCCTTTGAAGTAGACCTTACAAGTTTTCAAAAAGGGCACGGTGTTAGGGAAAGGAATTTTGGATGGGAGGAACTTCAGCAAAGACATAGAAGCAGGAGTGATCTTGCATGTGTCGGGGACGTTGCAAGGAAATCATTACAGAGGAGGATTCGTCATAAAGACCGTTTTCATCTTCCTTCACCTCGAAAGGTGATTGGATCATTGCTTTAGCTTTTGGTTGGATGATGGATCATATATTCATTGGTTTTGTTTGTTTTTGTGTTAATTTTACTGGACACCTAATACCTAATTTTTAATTTTTTAAAATATTTTTTAAAGATTCATTTTATTTTCACTGGAAAGTCAGACACACAGAGAGGAGGAAAGACGGAGAAAAGATCTTCTGTCTGTTGTTCACTCTCCAAGTGGCTGCAACAGCCCAAGCTGCACTGATCTGAAGCCAGAAGCCAGGAACCTCTCCTGGGTCTTCCACATGGGTACAGGGTCCCAAGGTTTTGGGCTGTCCTCAGCTGCTTTCCCAGGGCACAAGCAGGGAGCTGGATGGGAAGTGGGGCCGTTGGGATTAGAACTGGCACCCATATGGGATTCTGGTGTGTGCACGGCAAGGACTTTTAGCCACTAGGCTACTGCACTGGACCCCTATTTTTTTCCCTCAATTTTTGTTTGTGCATTTATTTTAAATGGAAGAACTTTTTTTTTTCTTTTGATATTTTACTTACCTATTTTCATTAGTGATCTTCTGCTTGCTAGTCCATTTCCTAAATGCCCCATCAGCCAAAGTTGGGCCAGGCCCACACCAGGACTCCAGTCCACCTCGTTGTTTGTGGGTAACAGGGACACTGTGCTGCCTCGTTGGCTGCCGTCAGCAGGAAGCTGGATTGGGAGTGTAGGACAGACCTCAAACCAGGAGTTGCAGTGCAAGATCTGGTCATGCTAAAGGAAAGCTTAGGCCTCTGCACCAAACACTTGCTGTTAATCATTTTGTTGCTGGAAGTATGAAGGTCACTAAGAGGTGCTAGTTTCTATGAGAGCATTGTTTATTTGATACATGCATTACTTAAGATATACTAATATGAACACATGTGGAAAGCCAATGTGTATATTCAGAAAATATGCTCATTTCCTTCCATGTTACTTTTCACAACAGTGGAAAATTGATGAAATATTTATTGTTTTAGTTTGTTAAAATTATGGGTAGGGCCTGGTGCAGTAGCCTAGTGGCTAAGTCCTCACCTTGGACGTGCTGGAATTCCATATTTTGTTTTCTGGTGGCCCTGCTTCCCATCCATCTCCCTGCCTTTGACCTAGGAAAGCAGTCGAGGATGACCCAAAGCCATGGGACCCTGCACCTGTGTGGGAGGCCCGAAAGAGGCTCTGGGCTCCTAGCTTCGGATCAGTTCAGTTCTGGCCATTGCAGCCGCTTGGGGAGTGACTCAATGGTCGGAAGATCTTCCTCTCCGTCTCTCCTCCTCTCTGTATATCTGTCTTTCCAATAAAAATAAATAAATCTTTAAAAGAATATATGGATGTCTACTTATGACATTTTTCTTCCCTGCATAGCTATTTGACTAGTCCCTAGGTTAATTCACAACTTATTTTTTATCTATTTCTTTACTTCTTATAATTTTTAGACTCTTATTTAACAGTTTACAGTCTTGCAGGCATAGGGCTCCCCCCATTTCCTCCTCTTCCGCCTGTCCTGCTCCTCTCCCCATTGTCCCCTGAGATTTTACAGTGATATGGTCCTTGAGCTGTAGTCTGGACTCCACTGTTCAGCTCTGTGTATGTCCTGACACTGCAGGTGTAAGCAGTGGGGAGAGTCTAGTATTTTGTTGTCTGGGTGTATTTGACAGTGTTACTGGGGGCCTACTTCTGTTCACGAGTGGAGATGCATACTGCCAGTCCTCTGGTTCCTGGTACTGTGCTTTCCATTACATGTCTCATTTGTGAGGTTACAAGTGTAATACTTATTTACCTTTGTTTCTTTTCGTTTTGTATTTTGGATTGAAAGTTACCTCATATCAGAGTGAATATATGGTATTTGTCCTTTTGGGATTGGCATAACGGTCTCCAGTTGGGACCACTTTTTTTTTTTTAATGGCTGAATAATATTCCTTCCAGCACAGTTTCTTAAGGCACAGTTAAAGGCAGAGAGACAAAGAGACAACGTGATCTTTCACCTGCTGGTTCACTCAGTAGATGGTTGCAACAGTCAAGGGTAATCCAGGCCAAGAGCTTCTTGCAGTTCTCCCTTGGGTGCAGGAGCCCAAGTGTTTTAATTTTCTGCCACTGCTTTCCCAGCAAATATTCAGGACGCTGCATCAGAATTGGAGCAGCCAGAGCTCAAACCAAGTCTCATATTGTATGCCAGTGTCACAAGCTGTGGCCTTGCCTGCCGTGCCACAATGCCAGCACCTAAATTCACATTTTATTATCTCAGACTTGTATTTGTTTTTCTTAGTGGCATTTGCATTAGAGCTTAGTATCTATTCTCTTTGGTAAACAGGGAGGGGAATAGCTGTTATTTAGAGTTTTACGTGAAAACATTGTGATACTTTTTTTTTTGAGATTGGTTCATGATTATGTCATAGTTGTTTGGATCAAGAAAATTGATCCCATTTATCAATTGCTGAAATGGCCTGAAACTTTTTTCCTCTTTTGGACCCATGCCTTCTGCTGGCACCGTGGACAGCTTACAGCCTTGCTTAAAAGTCTCAGTTATTGCTCCATTTATTTGTAGACTTAAAACTCTGTCTCTTGTTTCCTTTCCTTTGATCTCCGCTTTACCATTTTTGCCTTCATTCTTCCCAGACTCTTGGGTATTGACTGTGACGGTGCTCGCTGTTCCTAAAACAAGTGCCTTTTTTTTGCTGTTTTGTCTTCCAGAATGACCTCTACCCTTTATCCCTTGAGGCTCAGTTCCAATGTGAAACTTTCCCTGACTCCCAGTAATGGAAGAAGTAATTGCTGCTTCCTCTGTACTTTCATGGGCATTTGTGTGCAACTGCACTGTGGGACATAGACAGCAAAATAACTCTGATGCAAATGTACTCTTGCCCTGCAACAAACCAACTCTTGGGAGCAGGGGAATAGGTACTCTGCAAATATTTCAAAGAATGAAATGTGGATGGCGGAGCGGTCTGTTTTTCTGCAAACCCTTGGAGGCTCAAAGCACAGATACTCATTCAAATTGGTTCTCAATTTGAGATCTTGGACTCAATTACAGATATGTAATCTTTGCACAAATCCCTACTTACCATTTGCTATGGGCAAGACACCTTGCTCAGTGTTTTGGGATTGTAGGTGATCTTGTGTTTGGTGATATAACTTTTGAGTTATTATGTATATGTTCTGCAGAATAACACTTTTCTGTGAGATTATATAATGCTCACTGTGCTTTCTTCATATGATCTGTATAATGCTCTCGGGAGGCAAGTTCAATAGCTATAGTCTATGTCTTTTTTATTTAAAAAGAGTTTGATATTTAGAGATTATTTGCATCAAGTCATATAACTGAGGGAGTTAGAATCTAGGTTTTTTTCTCACCTGAACTAAAAGCCTACTAATAGACATTTAAAGATATATATTTGTTTTTATTTTTATTGGAAAGTCATATTTACAGATAGAAGGAGAGACAGAGAAAAAGATGAGCCAGGAGCTTCTGGGTCTCCTATGCGGGTGCAGGGTCCCAGGGCTCTGGGCCGTCCTCAACTGCTTTCCCAGGCCACAGGCAGGGAGCTGGGTGGGAAGTGGAACAGCTGGGATATGAGCCAATGCTGACATGGGATCTTGCTGCATGCAAGGTGAGGGTTTTAGCCACTAGGCCACTGTGCTGGGCCGGAGCTTATGTTTGTAAAAAACATAAACTTTTTAGTTGTGAATTTCATTTAAAAGGTTTGCAAAGTAAAAGGGAATATTACAGAATTACCAATGATCCAACAGTTTTAACTCCTAATATGTATCCAGCAGAAACATGTCTATGTAAAAACTTGTGTATGAATGCAACAGCATTATTTATAATATCCAAAAGGTAGAAATAGCCTGTCAAACAGTTGATGAGCGGATAGATAAAATATGTATAGATGGTAAAATGAAATATATTTGTGGTTAAAAAGAGAAGCAGTAAAGTACAGATACATCTAGCTTAGGTGAACCGTGAAAACACCATGCTCAGTGACAGAAGCCAGACACAAAAGGCTGCCTATTCAGGAATTCTGGGTGTATGAATATTTATAGGCAAATTCAGAGACAGGAAGTAGATTAGTGCTTGTTAGGAACTGGATAACAGGAAGTTTGGTAGTGATTTTTTTTTTTTTTTTAGATTTGATTATTTTTTGTTGGAGAGGTAGATTTACAGAGAAGGAAAGACAGAAATCTCTTCCATCTGCTGGTTCACTCCCTAAATAAATGGCTGCAATGGGCAGAGTTGAATGGATGCAAAGCCAGAAGCTTTTTCCAGATCTCCCATGTAGCTGCATGGTCCCAAGGCTTTGGGCCATCTCCCACTGCTTTCCCAGGCCACAAGCAGGGAGCTGGATGGGAAGTGGGGCAGCACGGACAAGAGCCAGCCCATATGGAATGCTGGCACTTGGCAGGCCGAGTTTTAACCAGTTGAGCCATCATGCTAGCCCCTTCATAGTTAATTTTATGTGTGTGTTTGGCAAGATTGTGGTCCCCAGTTCTTGGTCAAATATCAGCTTATGTGTTGACATGAATGTATATATTTTTAAATGTGATCAACTTTTATACCAGTAGTGGACTTTGAACAAAGTATATGTTCTATTTTGTGAGTGGGTGTTTCAGTCAAAGGCCTTAAAAGACAAGGCTGAGCTCTCTGCAGAAGGACACTCCCTCAGGGCCACTGAACAGCTTACCTTGGGTTTCCAGCCCGACTCAGGTGACGAACCTGTGCATATGTGTGCTCTTCATTCTGATGCTCTGGAACCCTGACACAGCGAGAATAACTGCGAAATGATGAAAATGGAAACTTGATTGGTGATGATTCTAGATCTCTGAATTATACACTGCAAATAAACAATTGTATTGGTATATGAATTACCTCTTGAACTGGTAAAATTGAAAGGTTAGGTGGAGTAATAGCTTAGTGAAAGTAAAGTGAGCTGTAGGAAATGAGTAGGATTAAAAGCATCTTTTCAAGTACAATTTAGTTTTTTTTGTTTGTTTCCGCTTCATTACTATTAGTGTCCTACTCCCTTTTTTATTTTTAAGATTTATTTTATTTGAAAGAGTTATAGAGCAAGCAAGATAGAAGATTAGACAGGAAGAAAGAGATATTCCACCTGCTTGTTCACTCTCCAGTGGCCGCAGTGACCCAAGGTTGGGTCAGTCTGAAGCCATGAGCCAGGAGCTTCCTCTGGGTCTCCCATGTATGCAGGGGCACAAGGATCTGAACCGTCTTCCACCACTTTCCTAGGTATGTCAGCAAGAAGCTGTATTGAGAGTGGAAAAGCCAGGTCTGAAACCAGCATCCATATGGGATGCTTGCTTGCAACGCTGACGGTGGCTTTATCAGCTCCAGCGTCACATCACTGGCTCCAGTGTCTTATTCTTAGTTTGACTTTTGTTTTAGCAAATTTAACAGAGAGGAGAGTGAGTATGTTTCCAATTTTGAAATATTTGTTATATGCACAATTTTAGTATTATCAAAGTGTAGTGCCAACTTTACGGGAAAAGTGAGAAATGATTGGTAAGATAAAATTTAAAGTTCTGATCTGAGCTTGGGTGTGGTAAGATACTAATTTCACTTGCCAGTAAATGTGCGACACATATAGGCACATGGACAGTAAAATATTGGAAGGTATGGTAGGAAGTGAGTTGTAGTTGGATTTAAAGTGAGGTCTTTATTTATTCTAGGTCTTTGACTAGTATTGTAGTATGCTGTGTTTGTGGTACATTCTAATGCTTGCTAAATATTCCTATAAAATATAATTACAATATAGGTTAGATCAATGATACTAATATCTATGAATCGTTTCCAGGAATAAGGGAGGGATACAAGTACATGCTTTCCTTCAGAACTAGGGTCACAAAATATGGACAGAAAGAAGGTTTCCCAGAGAAAGTTGTTTTTAAGTGACAGGTTGAAGAGTGAATAGAGCTTTGCTTGCTGGATTAAAAGAGACCTAAGGTGAGCTGTTCAGTGTTCTGCAGTAGAAGGACCAAGGGAACAGCATGTGGTTAAGGTAAGAAAGCCTGAAAGACAGTGATATTCTTTGGGAAATTCAAACCCAGAAGTTAACCCAACTGAGGAGGGATAGTAGAATGTCTACCAAATGTGTTGGGTGACTGAGCAATGCTGCCAAAGTGGTTACATTGGATTACTTAGGTTGGAATTTTGGCTCCATTGCTTGCCAGATGGGTAACCTTGAGAATTCTGTTTCTGTTTTCCCCTTGTGTTAGAGAAGACTAGTAGTGAGATTCACCTCACAGGACTCTTGCAAAGAATTAATGAGGATTCTTGTAAAGTATTTAGCAGAATGCTTGGTCCAGGATATGTACTCAGTAACTTGTGACTGTAATAACTGCTCTTATTGTTTTAGTGGTGTGTTTGCCAGGTGATATCTGTACTTATTTTGGGAAGCGGTTTTTCATTGTTGAAAAAGTTTTCTTCCTTGAATGTAGGCCTTTAGGGTCTGTTAAACGTAAGTTATTTAAAAAAAAATTGTATGAAAAACCTTCAGAGAATGTGTTAAAGAGGTTGTCTTTTAATTAATATCTGTTATCTAACACTACCAAATTTGCATAGTTCTGCTGTTAAAAGTTGTAAAACTCAGTGGTATACTTGATTTTCCTTACGTAAAGATTTGAAATGGAAGAGTTGAATAAGGTAAAAGATAAAATAAGTTGAATAAAATAAAAGGTAAGATTCCAGTCGATCAGCAAACATGCAAAATGACCTGTAAGACTATCTCAGACAACATGTGACATCATGTCATTATTAAAATGTTGCTTCAGGGCCTGGCATGGCAGCCTAGTGGGTGGATCATTGCCTTGAAACTGCTAGGATCCCATATGGGTGCCAGTTCATGTCTTGGCTGTTCCACTTTCCCATCCAGCTCCCTGTTTTTGGCCTGGGAGGGCAACAGAGGGTGGGCCAGGGCCTTGGGTCCATGTGGGAGACCCGGAAGAAGCTCCTGGCTCCTGGCTTCAGACCAGCTCAGCTCCAGCTATTTGCAGCCACTTGATAGGCCAGCAGATGGAAGATCTTTGTCTCTTCTCTCTGTAAATCTGAGTTTCCAATAAAAATAAATAAATTCTGTGTTCACGAATTTTATAGTTTAGATGGGAACTCAAGCTAACTTCTGTGAAGAACTAGGGAAAATTAAGTTTTCAATGGAATTAAGAGCACCATATGATCAAGTATGGAAGGCTTGTTAGAAACGGGGACTTGCATTAGACAATAACAATTTAAGGAAGAGATCAGTAAGTGTCTTTGGTATGTAAAGATGAAAGAAACAATTAGCAGGGCAGTGAGGAGATGACTAAGATTAGAAGAGTAGTTTATCAGCTGGAGTTTTAGTGAGAGCCTATAGACACTGTGGATGATGTAAGAAGAGCAGTACACTGAGAAGTCCTTGGATAGCTCACACAATTTCTGAAAAATCTGGAGACTGATGCTGCAGCTGCAGTCAAAATCATGCCACAGAAGTGGCCCGAGGTATTCCTTGGACACTGGGTACCTCCTTAGCTTTCAGTGCTTACACTGGACTTCAGATAATGCCTTTGGCACTGTTGTCTTTGCTGCCATTGGAAAATGGGTCTGGTCCTTCAGCTCTGGCACCAGAGTACTCCACCCACTATTACTGTGTTTGCTTGTGGCACTGATTCCAAATGTGGAGTCCCAGGCTGAGCCATGCTAGGTGGCATATCTATAATGTATTTTCAAAGAAACCTAAAACAGGTGGCATTTCAACTTGTGATAGGAAGGGATCTTTGCCTCCATGAAGTTGCTGAACTACCCAGTCATGGCCCAGTGTTCAGAGTCTAGGAAAATGATCATTGTCCCTGCCAAGCAGATTCTGTGTTGGAGGGGCCTACATACTGGATCAGCTGTAGTAGGTTGGTTTCTGTTTGGAGGTACTGGGTTGGGCAGTAGGGCAGAAACCTTAAGGAAACTAAGGCATAAAATAGAGGGTTAAAAATCTTGGAATTGGAGCTGTAGGGAGACCATGCTTCCCCTTAATCCATGTGAATGACCCTAATAACTAAACTTGCATGTATTATGATAGATTGTGAACTATCCTTCTGCTTTAGCCTGTTGGCTTTGGGTTAGAAGGATTGCAAAATGATGAAGATTAGATTCATGGTGAGTGCAAAAGATTTTTTTTAAAAGACTTATTTTTATTGGAAAATCAGATATATAGAGAGGAGGAGAGACAGAGAGGAAGGTTGTCTGTCTTTTGAATCACTCCCCAAGCAGCTACAGTGGTCAGTGCCGATCTGAAGCTATCAGCCAGGAGCCTCTTGCAGGTCTCCCATGCGGGTACAGAGTCCCAAGGCTTTGGGCCATCCTCGATTGCTTTTCCAGGCCACAAGCAGGGAGCTGGATGGGAAGCAGGTCAGCCGGAGTTAGAACTGGCACCCATATGGGATCTTGGCCTGTGCTAGGCAAGAACTTCAGCTGCAAGGCTACTGTGCCTGGCCCGAGTGTGAAAGATTTGAAGACTCCAGAGTATTTTCTTATTTTCAGCATTGTTTTTAATCTTGTATTAATGGATTGCAGTTGTATTAATGGATTGCAGTTGCATGTATTGTTTTAAATTATACTGTTTTTATCAATTTAAAATTCTGCAATAATTTGTTTAAATCCCTTTTCTGATAGAGTCAGTATAGATTTTAATGCCCTGAAAGTAACATGTAAGAAAATAAAAGGATTATGATGAAGAAAATATTGCATGAGTGTCAGTATCAGAGGTATATATTAAGTAATAGGAACTGCTTCAGAATTTCAGTATGAAATAGATTTTGAAATGCAAAATTTGGTAGTAGTAATTTTGCTTTTTAAAATTAATACCCTGAAGTTGAAGTTTGTGTACATTATCAATTATGTGTAGGCAGTTCTCGGTAAGCATCAAGTAAGTATATTGGTGTTATGCTTGGTTCTAGTAGTTATTTCACTTCCTCTCTTCCCAGTAATCTGACTTGATAACTGTATCAAAATCTTATATTTCAGCTGAAGCTGTTTTTAAAGCTGATGTAATAATAAGTAAACTATTGAATGTGTGAGAAAGTGATTAAAATTATTTTCAAACATTAGGTGATAGTATTATTATGAAAATTAATCATTGCCTATTCCTTTGCTAGTCTTTCTTTACTAGTTTTCTTTACTACTGTTTTGATATCATAGCAGAATGGAGACTTAAGTGTACTAAGAAAATTACAGACTTTAATAACAATTATTTTCTGAAGTAACTGCCTTGTTGTAGGCCTACTTGTTAGCTATTATATTTTGTGTTTCATAATTTTTAAAAAATTTTATTTTTTAATAATGATTACATGGTTGATCAGGGTGGGAAGGATCGAGGTTTAGGGAAAATTGGGTGAACTCATTGCTTCCAAATTTGCTATTTCTTCTTGTTCCTGGGGGAAGGGGAGAGACAAAGGGGAAAACCACTCACGACTTTCCACACATCCCAGTACCCAGGGATGAGGAACCACCACCTTACAACAACCCAGAGTCTCAATGTGTACACACCCCAGGGGTTCTGTCCAAGGGTTTGGATAGTTCTAAATGGTGCTGTTTTCACTGATCCAAGGATGAGCCCACCCTCCCAGTGTCTCTCTCTGCCTCTCTGTAAGCCTATCTTTCAAAAAAAAAATCTTTATAAAGGTTATACTTCGAAGTATGAGAACTAGAAGATTAACACTGTTATACTTCTTAGAGATTCTCCTGTGAATAACTGACATGTAACATTGAGTTTTGAGATTTAATGTTTTCCCCTTTTCATATCTCCATAAACTGTCTTGTTGGTTCGTCTGCTTTGTCGTAGACTGAATCTGCATCAACACTGTTTTCAAATAAAATAGTTAAACATTAACATCAAACATCAGAGTATTTATCATAGGGATAACATTAGTTACACACTTGCTTGTTGAACATCTCTCTATTGATCATCTATTATGTGACATGTGTGCCAGCTGACAGGGATGCAAGAGTGAAAAGATCTAATTACTACTTTTAGGGATTCTGCATAGGTGGACATGGCTATAGGTTAATTACAGTGCAGTGAAATAATGGTTATAAATGGCACTGTTCAGGTGAACTGCAATTGAAATGTTGATGATGGAATGACTAATGATAAAACAACAAAGAAGGAACTACTAGAATTGCTTTTCTAGCATGTTAAGCTGCTGCCTAAAATGCCAGCGTTCCAAGTTGGTGCCAGTTCGAGTCTCTACTGTTCCACTTCTAACCTAACTCCCTGGGAATATGCATGGAAAAGTAATTGTGGATAGCTCAAGTGTTTGGGCCCCTACACCGGTGTAGGAGACCTGGATGGAGTTCCTGGCTCCTGACATTAGCTTGGCCCAACCCAGCCTGTTGTGGACATTCACGGAGTGATGCAGCCAATGGAATATTTCTAACTGTTTCTCTCTGTGTGTAACTGCCTTTCAAATAAATGAATCCAACCTAAAAGAAGAAATTACTTTTCCAGAGGTGATATCTGAAAGAGGTCTTGAAAAGGGAAGCTGGATTTTGGGGAAACATTTTCTAGGCAGCACTAGTACATCTCTTAACTCATTGACATAAAGGAGTAAAAATAGGTGATATGCTTGAGAAACTGAGTGATGTTGTGTGGTATTATTTAGGAGGAAGGACAGGAGATGAACAGAAAACGTAGGGGAAGTCATGTCTTCAAGCCGTGCTGCTTTTCCTTTAAGATCAAGTGGTGAGGACTTCCAAAAGTTTTGAAGTACAGGCGATTCTCAACAGAAGAGATATTTTGACTTTACAGTGCTACAAAAGCCATGTACTTAAAACAGAAACCATGCAAAACTGACACAGTTGTGTAGCAGGCTAGGTCTCTAACTGTGGCATTGGCATCCTGTATTGGTGTTGATTCGAATCCAATGTTCCACTTTCAATCCAGCTCCAGGCTAAGGACCTGGGAAAGCAATGTAGGATGGCCCAAGGCCTTGGGCCTCTGCACCCGCATGGGAGACCTGGAAGAAGCTCCTGGCTTCTGGCTTCAGACAAGCACAGTTCTGGCTGTTGGGGACATTGGGGGCAGGGTGAGGCAGTGAACTAGCACGTTGAAAAATCTCTGTTAAATCTTAAAAGAAAAAAAAAGGGACCATACTTTGGACTTCGGCTTTGGATATGGTGTTACAGGTTGTGCAGTGCTAGTGAGCTGCTGTAGGTCCTAATGTACACGAGGGGTTACAGTGATACTCCAGTGTGTTGTGTCAGTAAGATCTGAGATTTGGGAAACTGTGTATATTTTCAGCTTAATAGTATTTTTAGCTTAACAGTGATCTTATCAGGATGTACCCTGTTGTAAATTGAGGAGTGTTACTAATAGAATCATATAGTGAGATCTTTGTTTTTAGAACAGATGTCTTGATAGTAATGTGGAAGGCTTTGGCAGTGTGTCTAGAGAGGCAAGGAAATGCAGTAGAGTGAGTGATATAGTAAAAAGGAGAGTTAAAAATAAATTCTGGGAGTGCAATCAAATCATCTATGTAGAGAGAGAGAGATTTAAGTTATTAGTCCATGTAGTTGAAGCTTATAGGAAGTACATTCCCAGGGAAATTAGATTTCCGGAAAAATAAAAGCTAGGGAAGAACTCCAGAGATGAACAACATTTAAACAGCAGACAGGGAAAAATAAAACAGACTTGGAAAAACAGCCAGGGAAGTAAAATGACCAGGAAAGATGGAATTTGTGACCTATAAGGTAGGGAAGAGGTTGGCTATTTTTTTTTTTTTTAAGATTTATTTATTTTCATTGGAAAGGCAAATATACAGAGAGGTAGAGAGACAGAGAGGAAGATTTTCGGTTTGCTAAGCTGAGCCAATTTGAAGCCAGGAGCTTCTTTTGGGTCTCCCATGCGGGTGCAGGGTCTCAAAGCCTTGGGCCGTCCTCCACTGCTTTCCCAGGCCACAAGCAGGGAGCTGGATGGGAAGTGGGCTGTCAGGATTAGAAACAGTGCTCATATGGGATCCTGGTTGGGTGCAAGGTGAGGACATTAGCAACTAGGTTAACTTGTCAGCCCGGAAGAGTTTTTGAAAAGGGCATTGTTAATAGCATGACCTGTCACTTTGAGGGCTGAAAGTCAGACTTGAGATAAGAGTGTCTGTCTCTTCCTTGACTTGAAGGCTGTTTAATAGAAGGACAGTGAAAGTGAAGAATTCTAAGTTAGTGCTTGATTGAAAGGATACATGTAGTTAAGTATTTCCGTATGAAAAGTATGTGTTTGCACATCTGAATGATAACATTTCCCTCCCCCTCCCCCCCAATTTTAATACTTCCAAGGAGTCAGTGCAGGGAAATACGGTGAGAAAAGCTATACAGGGACAGGCATTTGATGCAACCACTAGGTCCCCACTTCTGATACCCTGTATCCCATACCAGAGTACCTAATTCAAGTTCCAGATGCTCCACCTCCAGTCCAGCTTTCTCTTGATAATGTACCCTGGGAAGCAACAGGTGATGGCTTAAGTTCTTGGGTCCCTACTACCTGTGTGGGACACCCAAATGAAGTTCCTGGTTCCTTATTTTAGCCTGGCCAGGCCTTGGCTATTATAGGCATTTGGGGAGTGGATCAGTAGATGGTAGATATTTCTGCCTTTCAAAAAAAATGAAAATAATTATTTTATAAAATAGTTTTAAAAGAAAAGGTATATAGATCAGTTACCACTCAGATGAATTCTCAGTAGTTTGCAACAGGTAAGGGCCTAATACTTGGGTTTCTGCCACTCACGCTGGGAGTTCCAGGCTGCTGGTTTGGCCTGGTTAGCCTGGGCTGATGCAGGTGTTTAGAACATGAACCAGTAGGTGGGAAATCTCTGTCTCTGTATTTCAAATATATTGAAAATAAGTAAATAAAGAGTTTAATAAAGAATTATATGAGGGGTGTGTGTGTGTGTGTGTATGTGTGTGTGTACATGACCTGGATATATTTGGCCCTTACTGTGTCCAAAATATGTGAATGAGAGGCTTTCTAATTACTGCTTATAATGGAGATAACTGGTTGTTTCTTTTACATTTGACCAAAATTTGAATTTTTACCATAAATCTCAAAGTGAAATATTTTAGTGTCTGTTAAGACATTTGTTTGAATAAAACTTTAAAAGAAGAGTTACAGAAACTTAACCAAGAAATTTGAAACTGGGTTCTGTGATATCCAAAGTCCTAAATAACTTTATACAAAAAAAATTCACAGAGCCCAGTGGCTAAATCTCTGAAGTCAGCAGCCAGAAGCTTCTTTTAGGTCTCGCATGCGGGTGCAGGGTCCCAAGGCCTTGGGCCGTCCCCCACTGCTTTCCAAGGCCCAATCAGGGAGCTGAATGGGAAGTACAACAGCCAAGCCAGGACATGAACTGGAGCCCATATGGGATTCCAGGTGTGTAAGGCAAGGATTTTAGCCACTGAGCCATCGCTCCAGGGCCCGATTTTATATTATTTTTGTCATTTATTTTCTGATTATATAATTTCCAAATAGTTTTCCAGTTTTGCATCTTGTTTCGACCTTTTGGCTACTCACAATAGGGTACTTTCAACATTAAAAAATCAGTGCAAATGAAGATAAAAAGCAATTATTAATTAAACCTGTAAGACAAGTAATGAGCGAGGTAATATAAATTAATTTTAATTAGAAATATTAAAGGTGAACTCTAAAGTTAATGGAAAGCATGATTAAATTGTTTTGTAGCAGAGGGGTCAAACAAAATACCTTTCATTTTAGTGAACTGTATCTAAGAAATAAGGATAGTCAAGATTTTCAACACATTTGATGATTTGTAGGATTTAAAACTTCATTTTGAGCCAGGAGTTAAGGGAAGAATTAAACTATGAAACTGCATTTTTATGGATGTTGGCTCAGTGTAAGTTTTAAGAAAGCAGCAGTCTTATATGTAAAAAAACAAAAAAAACACAAAGTTTCTCGTGTTTTTTTTTTAGCATAGAAGGTGGTTCTGAGCCTTGGTACTGTTTTCTTGCACAATTTTTTGTATTGTAAACCATCTATGTCAAAACCCAGAACCTGCATTGTCACTTCCTTGTTGTAAATCCTGCTCTGCTGCTAAGATAACATGCCAGAAACAAGACTGAGTTTCTCAGGGTCTTGAGAAAGTTTGCGAATGAAAATAAAAGTTAAGGTACGAATAACTTTCTTAGTTTTAACTATTCTTTTAAAGCTTGTTTCTGTATTTTCAGTGTAATTTTTAAAAGCCTATCAAATGAACTTTTCAGTCAACAGAAACCTCCCAGAATTGCTTAAATTTTTTTTGGCACAGCATCCAAATTGTCTCAGATGAAGTACTCCCAAATTTTAATTTTAATAAATAGACATCTTTTATTTGAGTATTTGAATCATTTTACATCTTTTACTAAGTTGATCTATATAAGAGACCCCATTTTGATTGGTATTCTGATTTAAATTAAGTGTTTAAGAGGTACTTCTAAAACACTATTTAAAAGATGTTGTAATGGCCTTTTTACCTTTTATTGTGTCCAAAGGGAATTTTTGAACTTGAGGTAGTTTTAATTGCTTGTCTGTTGCCAGCAAGTATGCTGCTTAAGAAGAAAAGTTACAGTGAAGTAGAGTTGTAACATTTATCATGTAGTGGTCTGAATTAAAGAAAAGCGTATAAGTATACTGATTAAATATTTAAATATAACCTTTTAAATGATACTTTTATAAAAACGATCTTGTTTTGATGGTCTTGATTTTACTATTTATACTACTCATATTTGTATTCATGCTTTAAAAAGTTAGATTAATGTCTTTTTCGTCTGTATGTAAACGTATGAACAAATTTACTAAATCAGCAGTTTAGAAATGATTACCTTTTTTTATAGCATGTGTCATGTTATAGCTTTTTTTCTTATCTCGTAGTCTGAATTCATGTTTTGAAAAATAATGTATTTAATTAGGCAGACACACACAGGCAGCTGAGCTGAAGCCAGGAACCCAGAGCTCAGATCAGGTCTTCCTCGTGGGTGCCAGGCAGCCATTCACCTGAGATGTCACTTGCTACTTTCCAGAATGTGCTTGAGTAGGGAGCTGGGAGTGAAGCGGTGCTGGGATTTGAACCTAGGGACTCTGATATGGAATGTCAGTGTCCAAAGAGTCATTTTTATTGCTACATGAAACTCCTACTCCTTGAATTTCCCCACCCCCTTTTTTAAAGATGTAGTTTTATTAGAAAGGTAGGTTTACAAAGAAGAGACAGAGAGAAAGATCTGTCTGCTGATTCTTTTCCCAAGTGGCCACAGTGGTCGCAGCTGAGCTGAAGTAATCTGAAACCAAGAGACTGGAGCTTCTTCTGGGTCTCCCTTGTGAGTAGAAGGTCTCAAGGCTTTGGGTCATCCTCTATTGCTTTCCAAACGGAAAGCTGGATGGGAAGTAGGGCAGCAAGGACATGAACTGGTGCCCGTATGGGATCCTGAAGGTGTAAGGCAAGGATTTAGCTACTGAGCCATTATGCTGGGCTCATTGGCACCAGTTTGAGTCCAGGATGCTCTAGTTCTAATCCAGTTCCCTATTTATGTGCAGTAGGAAAAAGGAGAAGATGGTCCTAGTGCCTGGGTCCTTGCCACCTATTTGGGAAACCTGGAAGAAGCTTCTGGCTTTGGAGTAGCTCAGTTCCAGTTTTGTGGCCAGCTGGGGAGTGAACCAACAGATGAAAGTTCTTTCTGTCTCTTCTCTCTGCAAATCTGCCTTTCCAAATAAAATAAATGAATCTTTAAAAAAAAATTGCAACACCCATATGGGACATTGGCACTACAAGCAGCCCCTGATTTTATCTTCTGTATTGTGTGTCCCATTAAATTATTGTTGGAGAATTTTTTTTTCTGTCAAGTGTCATTTGGATATTTATAATGTCATTTGTGGGCCATAAAAATTATCAGCTTAGAAATTAGCCTGCTATGTAGTTATTGAATTTAGAGCCCTGCCTGCGGTTGTCCTGGTAGGGCTCTAATCTACCAGATGACTTCACAAGGCTCCTCTGGCCCATAGACCAGATGTTCCCCACCCCTACAAAGTGAGCAGGGTGAATTCTAAGTGTACAGCATGTAGTTACTTGTATCATTTACATTGTAAATTTTTTAAAAGATTTATTTATTTCTATTGGAAAGGCAGATTTACAGAAAGAAGGAGAGATAGAAAGATCTTCCATCTGCTGGTTCACTCCCCAAGTGGCCGCACTGGCCAGAGCTGATATGATCCGAAGCCAGGAACCAGGAACTTCTTCTAAGTACCCCTCACGATTGCATGGGCCATCTTCTACTGCTTTCCCAGGACACAAGCAGGGAGCTGGATGAAAGTTGAGTAGTCCAGACACGAACTGGTACCCATGTGGGATCCTGACACATATAAGGTGAGGATTTTAGCCACTGAGCCATCATGTTGGGGCCCTGAATTGTGAACACCTAAGAAGAATATGGACTAATTTATATTTGTCATTCTACTGATATTATAAGAAATTTATTCATATGTTCATGATTTTATATGATTTATTTTATTGATTTGAAAGGTCACATTACAGATTGAGAGAAAGAGAGAGGTCTTCCATCCTCTTGTTTACTCCCTAAAAGGCCACGATAGTCAGGGCTGGGCCACACTGAATCCAGGAGTCAGGAGATTTTTCTAGGTCTCCCGCATGGATGCCGGGGCCCGGATACTTGGGCCTGCTTCCCTGGTGCATTAGCAGAGAGCTGGATCAGAAGTGGAGCAACTGGTACTCATCAGTACCCTTATGGGATGCCGACACTGCAGGTGACAGCTTTACATGCCATGCCCCGTGTCTGGCTCCATCTTTTCTTATCTTTACTGACCATTTGTATTTTTTTGGGAAGAGGGAGAGGGCAGAACAATTCATAACCATTTAAAAACATGAATTATCTCAGGTTTGGCATTTGACCTAGTGGCTGACAAACCTGCATCCACTGTTGAAGTGCTTGTAAGTGTTTTTGGCTTTTGGCTCTAGCTTCCTGCCAGTGCGTCTCCTGGGAGGCAGAGGTTACGGCTCTAGTAGCTGTATTCCTGCCACCCACTGGAAGACCTGGATAGAATTCCTGGCTCCTAGCTTGGCCTGTCCTGCTTCAATCCTGGCCAGTGTGGGCATTTATCGAGTGAGCCAACAGATGATAGCAGGAGAGCTCGGTATCGATTAATTTTATTAATCTTTGTTGTGGTAAAATAAATAACATAAAACTTACCATTTATTGGGCAAGTACTGTGGCCTAGTGGTGAAGCCTCCACGTGAGCTTCTGGCATCCCGTTTGGGCACAGGCTCACGTCCTGACTGCTCCACCTCTGATCAAGTCCCCTGCCAATGTGCCTGGGAAGGCAGCAGAGCCCAAGTGCTCGGGTCCCTGCACCCTTGCTGGAGATCTGGAAGAAGTTCCAGGCTCTTGGCTTTGGCCCATCCCAGCCCTGGCCTTTGCACCCTTTCGGACAGTGGACTGGCTGATAGAAGAATCACTGTTTGACTCTGTAACTCTGCTTTCCCAAACAAAAAAATAAGCTTAAACATTTTTTTACCATTTGTATAATAAATGTACAGTTAAGCAGCATTAAATGTATTTGTTGTGCAGCCATAGCCTCCATCCTTTCTTCGAAGCTTTATCATCGTTCTAAGTAAAAGCTGCATGCTGATGTAACAGTCACTTTCCCAGTCCCTACTAACTTCTTTTCTGCTTTGCGTCTTCATGACTTTGTCTAACTAGTTGCCTGCATGGTGTCTTTTAGAGCACAAATATTTTTAATTTCAATGAAGTCCTATTTTTCTTAATAACGTTTAATGATTTAAATTTGTTCATTTATGTTTTCTCTTGTGCTTTTATTGTTATTTCCTAGATATTGTTGCCTAATCCAAGACTATGCGTTATTTTAAACATTTTTGAGTATTTTCTTATTTGACTATCTGTATTTAAAACTACTAGCAAAATGACTTTCAGAGGTTTTTGGCAGGGAGGGCTTATTCATTGTACTACTCTGTTCCCCTACCCCTTTTATAATTACGATAGTAATTTTCAACATATTCTGAAATGCTTTCTAAAACAGAGGTTCCTCAGGTAAATTTTTACGTAGGTAAAAATTTCTAGGATACTTGGCATTCTGTGGTTGAAGAACATGGGATTAATAGTCTAGTGTAATGATTGAAATATGCATCTTGGAAACTGACTAGCAAATTTGAATCCTGACTGTGGTACTTCCTAGCTTATGATCTTGGGCAAGTCACTGGTTCTCTTTGGGCCTTCGTTTCCTTCCTCAGAAATTGTTGCAAGAAGTAGCCTAGCTCTGTGAGTTGCTTAGAATATATATGTGTGTGTGTGTATGCCAAAAAAATTGTGAAGTATTTAGGACAACTTGGCAATGGTAATTACTGCATTACTGTTATCTGTTATATCCTTTATGTCACTAATTTTAAAGCTAAGAATTTAATTATATTATTAGAGATGTTTAACATAAAAATGTACATGCAAAAATTTCAAATACAGAAAATAACCGCAAACATCTATATGTAGTCACTAGAACTAGGCTTAAATAATGAAATTTATGAGCTATCATAACATTAAATCATGGTCAGAAAGTATTTAATGCCATGGGAAAATAAAGTGGAATATGAGTGCCATAAGTGAAAAAATCAAATGTACAACTACATCTGACAAAATTCTTGAAAAATAGCAGGCAGGGAATTTAAATTTTGATCTTGTAATATTTATAAACATATTTAGGGCCCAGCGTTGTGGCACATCAGTCGTTGTGCAGCCACTTGTGATGCTGGCATTCTATATGGGACCTCTACTTCTGCTCCAGCTTCCTCTAATGCACCTGGGGAAGCCAAGCAAGATGATCTACACGCATGTGAACCTGCCATCCCCGTGGGAGACCCTGGTAGAGTTCCAGATTCCTGGCTTCAGTCTGGCTCACTGGGAAGTGGAGCAACTGCGAGACAGATCTCTCAGCTCCTGTTTTTGTTTGTTTGTTTTTTGTCATTCTGTTTTTCAAATAATTAAAATCAAAGTGAGGGAGAGGGGAATTTTTTTTTTAAAGATTCATTTATTTTTTATTGCAAAGTCAGATACCGCAATGGCTGGTGCTGCGCCGATCCGAAGCCAGGAGCCAGGAGCTTCTTTTGGGTCTGCCACATGGGTACAGGGTCCCAAGGCTGTGGGCCATCCTCAACTGACTTTCCCAACCCATTAGTAAGGAGCTGAATTGGAAGTAAACCCATGCCCATATGGGATGTTTGTGCTGCAGGCAGGGGCTTAACCTGATACATTGTGGTGTTAGTCCCCACATTGGATTATTTTTTTAAGGTTTATCTATTTGAAAGGAGGAATGGTGAGCAAGAGAGTGAAAGATCTGTCTGCTAGTTCATTTCCAGCGTATTGGCAAGGTAAAATAAAGGTAGGAAGTAAAGTAGTGTGGACTCAAACTAGCACTCAGTTACGGTATGTAGGTGTTGACAATGGTTACCCCACTGCCAAAATGCCCACCCTTCATATTTAATTTTCTAGATTCTTTTCTAGTTCTTTTTTGTTCTAAAGTTAGTGTCATACTTGTCTTAATCTATCTGTAATTAAATTACACTAGCTGTTACGTTGTACCTATTTTTATTCAATTGAAGTTTCATTTTTAAATTTAGGAAATGGCATAAAGCTCAGGAGACTATTATATCCCAGCTGACTAGCCCATTCTTGGCGAAGCTAATAATAGATTATCATCTATGCTCAGCTAGAAATGGGTAGGACATGATCTTTAGTATAACTCAGTTGATGTATAAATGTTATTTAATTTAACTCCTGAGTGGGGGATGTATCCAAAAGCTAGTAGGAAGATAACTGTAAGAAAATCACTTTTAGAGTTAGCAACCATGTTGAAATTCACTTCTAGAACCCTTAACAAAGACTACAGAAAGAGATTACTTTTGTAACATATATAATTTCCACTCACTGACTATATCAACTTCTTAAGCTCTGTAGTGGATAATGACTCAGCTATTGGGTTGCTTTGGACATTTTTGTGTGCGATTAAGTGTGTGCTATCTTAGTTTGTAGTGGCAGTCATAATGAAGATGATTGTATTGTCCCTGATAGGAGTAAATGTGGAAATTGTATTTTAACATGTTTTTTCTTAGCTCTTAGAGCTGTCTCCTGTGCAGTGACCGTCATTATTTCTGTGAGAAGTGTAAATTAGCAGAGCAACGTTGCAAAAAGCAGGAGTTTGCCGTAGCTAATGAAGGCTTTTCCTTTTCTTACTTAAAAAACAGATATTAGAGGCCATTCTCTGATGTTTGTACTAACTTTGTTCACAAAACGTACCTCGGTAACCTCCTGGGGATGAAGCCAGGAGACAGTTTCGTCTCTTACTGGTTGGTGAAAGAACTCTTATTTGCCTCAGTGATTGGATTTTATCTTGGGATGAGTTAAATATGTAGCAATACAGTGGAGATGAGAGAATTTTTACTCCATATTTTAAATGTTCTATGTTCTCAGAGGTTTAACTTGATGTTTCTAGATTTCCAAAGTTTGTATTTTTTTGTATCTTCCGCTACTTTGATCTTCATAATTGCATTATTTTATTTTTCTCCACATATTTTCTGAATGTAAGGATTTATGAACTTCTCCTTTAAACATTTTGAGATATTTATAATTGCTAGTATTATTTTTTGATTAAAATTTTCTGTATTTTAAGAGACTCATAACATTCGTATGTCTGGGGGTGTTATTGTTTCAGTAGGACTTTGTTTCCCCAAAACAGTGTTTAATGTTAATGATTTATTGGGCAGCTGATTGATGAGGGCAGAAACTTGATCTTGGGATGTCACCTGAGAGGGGGGGACCAGTAGTAAGGCTTTGGGGCCCGGGGTGTGACCTATCTGAGAAGGTGGTTCTTTTAAGAGATTCTTTTTTCAGTTCCAGCCAGTTCTCAGTCACATATCCAGTGATTCTGGTCACTAATTTGCTTTCTGTCTTATAGATTTATATATTTCATAAATTTTAAATAATATCATGAAATATATAGTGTTTTATATTTGATTTCCTTCATATACATTGTTCTAGAGGTTTATCCATTTGTCAACTATCTCAGTAGTTCATTTTTTGTTTATGTGTTTGGAAGAGACAAGCAGTTGTCTTTCATCTGCTGGTTTATTTGCCAAATGTTTACAGTAGCCAGGACTGTACCAGGTTAGCAACCATGAACTTTGTGTGGGCCCCCTGTGTGGTGCAGAGTCCTCAGCGCTTGAGCCAGTATCATCTGCTGCCTTCCAGGACACACATTAGCTGGAAGCTGCAGCAGAAGCAAGGGGAGGATTTGGACCCAGGCATTCAGTGTGGAATGTGGGGATCCTAGTGGTGGCTTAACCAGTGTTCCTCCTGCTTGCCCTTCACTTATTTTTTGTTGCTGATATGCTGCTTTGTTTTGTTTATTCAGTGGTTAATGGACTTTTGGCTTGTTTCTGATTTTTGGTTATTATGAACAATACTGTTTGGTACACTGGTGCACAGCTTTTTCTGTTTTTTATTTCTCTTGGGTAGATACATAGAAGTGGAATTTCATGGACCCAATTAAGTTTTATATCATCACTTAATTATCAAAGAAAGCTTTATTTTTCAGGAATAGATGACAGCATTATAGTTTAGAAGAAATATAAAATTGAGTGATAATAAAGAGTTAAAATGAAGTGAGTGGAGCAGTCAAGCAGAGCTCTAAAACATGTCACGAAGGATGAATGCTGTGCAGAAAACTCATCTAAGATCCTTTAGTACTTAGATTCTGAGATAATTTGGACTTTTAGTTTTCCTAAATATAATTAGGCTGTTTTAGTAGTAAATTAATACGGGAGGGGACTAAACAAAAAGTTGAACACAGCTACAGATTTTTTTCTATGTTTTGAAGTCAAGTCTGAGTTTGCTTCTTCTCATCTCTCTTCCCATCTCTCTCCTTTCTGTTTCTCTCTTTCTCTGACTCAATCAGACACTGGAAGACACTGCCTCAAATGTCTTTTTTTTCTTTCTGGCCTAGAGTGCTGTCGCTTCATTTTGCTGTAGTCTGAGTCGTGCTTTTCTAATGCTGGATACATCCTAGATCCAGATATTCCATAATCGAATGATCACACCATAGAAGTTTTCCCTACCCTACCCCCAAAAAAGTGCAATCCCATTTCAAGTACATTATTCTGTTATGTCCCTTCTACACATGGTTTTGCCTCAGGTGCTCATCAGAAAACATGCTTCCTGTTGATGTTTTGGAAGTCTGTGAACTTGTTCTGGACAGGTGGCAGACACCAAAAACTTGTGAATCATTGCCACTTAGTGTAGTGCAGTACAGTCATCCAGAACGAAGTGATTTTTAGTTGACAAGTTGTCTGCTTTTAGTCAGAAATGGAAATTGAATCTTGTTTTCTTTGTTTCCACTTGTATCTTTCTTTGGACATCCAAGAGCTTTTCCATTTCTGATAAGTCTTTATTATTACTGATAATATCTTTCCTTAATTATTAGTGGTTTAAGATTCTATATCATCCATGCTTAAATACATGTCCTTGTTACATAGGACTGTATGACTTTTTTACAGTTCCTTAGGGTAAGAGATTTCCACTTCCACCCTCTCTCCCTACTCCACCACTGTTTTCCCCTGTATTATAACAATAGTATATGTATGACTTTTTTTTTAAAAGATTTATTTTTATTATTTTTTCATTGGAAAGGCGGATATACAGAGAGGAGAGACAGAGAGGAAGATCTACCGTCCGATGATTCACTCCCTAAGTGAGCCCAACGGTCAATGCTGTGCTGATCTGAAGCCAGGAGCCTCTTCCGGGTCTCCCACGTGGGTGCAGGGTCCCAAAGATTTGGGCTGTCATCGACTGCTTTCCCAGGCCACAGGCAGGGAGCTGGAAGGGAAGCGGGGCTGCCGGGATTAGAACCGGCACCCATATGGAATCCCAGGCATGCAAGCGAGGACCTTAACCACTTGCGCCACCACGCCAGGCCCCATGACTTTTATAATGTTAGTTGAGTTTACCTGAAGTCATCAGCTAGGTGATAAGACTGTGGAGGAGAATAAAAAGTAAAAATTGTCCTATTCCTTTTATAAATGCTCGACCATAATTTTTAGTTTATTAAAATATATTGTCAAATTCTTAGAATAATTTACTGTAAATAATCTGTGATCTACAGATGGTGATATATATGTGCTTGGTCTCTGATTTTTCCCCACTCAAAAATGACTTGAATATCTCAGTAGTACCACAAGAAGGAATGTCCCTGTAGGTTCTACTCATTTTTTTTAATGGAGAGGATCTAGGTTGTAAAGTGACGTGGTATTTCTGTCTCTCCTACCCCTCTGTCTTTAATCTCTTCTGATGTCTGTCAGCTTATAAAAGTCACTGTCACTCCTCTATGTACATTGCTGATATAGTAGAATTAGTTCTTGCCTATTTCTGGTTTGTTTTTCTGTTTGGTTTTGTTGTTGTTTGTTTGTTTTTCTTTTTAATCTTTCTAGCTGTTGTATCTGAAACTCTGTGAAGCATTTCCGCCACTAGCTTCTCTTTAGAGGCCAGTGTTCCTAAAATTTCCTCCATTGTTTACCCTGTGTTACTTTTGACTCATCTCACACACTGTTGTAATTTAAAAAAATTTTTATTTAGCATTTGGATCCGTTGTTGTAGTATAGCAGATACAGTTGCTGCCTGCAATACAGGCAGCTGACATCAGTTCATGCCCCGGCTGCTCCACTCCGATTTAGCTCTTAGCTACTGGCCTGGGAATAGTAATGGAAGATAGCTCATATTCTTGGGCCCCTGCCACCCTATGGGAGACACAAATGAAGCATGTGGCTCCTGACTTCTGCCTGGTTTCGCCCTGGCTGTTATGCCCACTAGGGGAGTGAACCTGTAAATGGAAGACCTCGAACAATAAGTGTTCTTTCTGTGAATCTGCCTTACAAATTCATAAATCTATAAGAAATTTATTTATTCTTATGCTATTTTGAAAAAGCAAAGAGGCAGAAACAGACAGAGGTCTTCCACCCACTAATTCACTTTCCCTTTGTCTGTGATATCCAGGGTTTGGCCGGGCTGAAACCAGGAGCCTGGAACTCAATCCCAGTCCCAAGTACCTGGCCATTTGCAGCCTCACACATGCATCAGTAGGAAGCTGGGTCAGAAGCAGAAGTGCCTTAACTGGTATGCTATATGACTGGCCCTTTATGGTAATTTTAATGGCTGCACAAATGTTGATGCTTTCTAGATTTATTGAGCCCTAAAGTTTGAATTTTCTACCTGTCTAACCATATTAAGTTGCTGGATGCCTTACACAGGTCCCCAAATCAACATATCCAAAGCTGAAATTATTTATTCACTACTTGTACCTTCTCCAGTATTCCAAACACAAATAACAGCAACATCATGTGCCTAGCAGCTCAAGCTAGAAGCTGCTGCCTTCAAAACTGAGCATTTAGGTTCTGTCGCTAGGCCCCTTTTCTGTTTCTTTTTCTTCCACCTCCTCCTCCCCCTTCTCCTTCTTATTGTTTAAATTTTTTTTTTACTTATTTTTATTTGAAAGACAGATACACAGAGTGTAGAGCCAGAGAGATCTTCCAACTGCTGGTTCAATCATCAAATAGTTGCAATGGCCAGAGCTGAGCCAACCCAGTGCCAAAAGCTTCTTCCAGGTCTCCCACATGGGTTCAGGGCCCAAGGACTTGAGCCATCCTCTGCTCTTTTCCTAGTCCATAATAAATAGGGAGCTAGATCGGAAATGGAGCAGCTTGGTAACTGTTTACCTCTAAGCTCATCTCCTATCATTCTCAGTTTTGTCTTATATTGTTAACCATCCCCACTCCCGACCACAGCTAGGCTCACACACTATGTAGTTATTACTTCTGATTACTCATTTGTTCTAATCCTATCCTCATTTGTCTTGACTCACTCTTACTCAGCCTTCCTGGCTCTACATGGGACAGCTCCTTCAAGAAGCGTTCTGAATCCTCAAGACTGGGCTAAGTGCCCTCTTCTCTATTGAATCATTCTTGTTAGTATATGAAACTGTAGGTTTAAAAAAAAATTCCCCTGCTCAACTTTCCCTCCTAGCAATTACTCATTTTTTGTTTTCCTTTAGAACAAAACTCCTCAGAAGATTTGTCTCAGTATCTGGTCTCTTACTCCTCTTCACTCATTCTCTCTTGAATGAGTCTGGTCAGGCATTTGTCCTTTACGACATCTACACTTGTTGTTAGGGTCATCACTGGTGTTTTCAACTTGCTATTTCCAGTGGTCAGCTCTTGTTCATTACCTTGCTTGATCCACCAGCCTCATTTGACAGGTGATCTGCTCCATTCTTGGAAAACCTCATTCACTCAGCTTCCAGGACGTATCACTTTCTCCTGGTTCTCCTTATGTTTCACAGGCCATTCTTCTCAGTTTCCTTAGCTTGGTCTTCATCTCCCTGATCTTAAACCTTTGACTGTTCCAAGGCTCTGTCTACCGTATTGGTTGCTTCTGTAATCTAATCCTGTCATTTGACTTTATGATCTGTTTATATGCTTATGACAATCACATTTATATCTCAAGCCCACAATTCTAACCTTATACATCTAACTGCTTTTATTTGTTACTGTGGGAAAATGTTCACAACAAAAAATCTGCCATCTTAACCATTAATTCAGTGGTTACATGAAATACATTCATAATGTGCAATTATCACTCCCATCCATCTTCAGAACTCTTTTCATCTTGTGAAACTGAAACTTTGAACCACCAGGTTTCTAACTCCTGGCACCCACCACTCTACGTTCTCTCTCCTCATTGGTTTTGATTGCTCTGTGTCGTATAAGTGGAATCATCCAGTATTTGTCTTATTGTAATTAACTAATTTTGCTCAACATAATGATTCAAAATTTTTCTTAATTTATATGGCTGATAATACTGCATTGTGTTTGTGTGTATATATATGTGTATGTGTAATTATACATATATACCATATTTTGCTTATCCATTTTTGATGAACACTTGGGTTGATTCATTGTTTTAGTTATTACTGGTCTGAACATAAGTGTACATATTGCTGTAATAACTTTCTTTTGAGTATATATCACAATTGTAAGTGCTGGATCATGTGGTAATGCTGTTTTTAATTTTTTGAGGAATCATCATGTTGTTTCCCACAATGTCTATATCATTTTCAATTCCAATCAACAGTGCATATGATTTCTGATTTGTTCATATCTTTGCAAATATATTTCTACCCTTTAATTTTTTTTTTATTTGAAAGGCAGTGGGAAATACTGAAATAGCTCTGTTTTTTGGTCTACTCCTCAAATGCTCACAACAGCATGTGTGGAACCAGGCCAAGACCACAAGCCCCAAATTCCATCCAGATCTCTTACATGATTGGCAGGGCCTGAAATACTTGCTGGTCCTAAGAGTGAGTGGGGGGCCCGGCGTGGTGGCGCAGTGGTTAAGGTCCTCACCTTGCACACCGGGGATCCCATATGGGCGCCGGTTCTAATCCAGCTCCCTGCCTGTGGCCTGGGAAAGCAGTCGAGGACGGCCCAAAGCTTTGGGACCCTGCATCCGCTTGGGAGACCCGGAAGAGGCTCCTGGCTTCGGATCGGCATAGCAGCAGCGGTTGCATCGGACGGAAGGTCTTCCTCTCTGTCTCTCCTCTCTGTATATCTGCCTTTCCAATAAAAATAAAATAAATCTTAAAAAAAAAAAGTGAGTGGGCATTAACAGGAAGCTGGAGTTGAAAACAGAGCTGGGACTTGAACCAAGGCACTCACTAACAGAATGCAAGCTTCCCAAGTGGCATTTTTAACACTTGTCAAAGTCTACCCCTTTCTGCTCTTTTTAATAGTAAATATCCTAATAGGTGTGAGGTGTATTTCATTGTAGTTTTAGTTTCCATTTCTGCAGTTATTAGTGATGTTGAGCATCTTTTTATGTGCCTATTGGCTTTGTATAACCTTAGAGAAATGTCTGTTTAGATCCTTTGCCCATTTTTGAGTTGGATTGTGCGGTTGTCGTCAAGTATGTATGAAGCTACCTCCAAAAGATCATGAAAAATACATATTATGCAAAAACTATGCATGAATTAAAAGAAGTTTTAAGTGCCTTCATACATACTCTGGATATCACGTTCTTATTCAGATATATGACTTATAAATACCTTTCCTTTTAATGCACAAAAAATTTTTAAAGTTTTTCAATCAATCTGCTGTCTGTTTTGTTGCCTTTGGCTTTGATGTCAAGTGTGAGAACTTACTGCAAAATCCAGTGTCTTGAAATTTTTGTTATATACTGTCTTCTAAGAATTTCATGCATTCAGAGCTTTCTTTCAGGTCTTTGATTCATTTTCAGTTAATTTTTATATGTGATATTAGATAAGGATGGACTTTTATTATATTTTGTATGACAGTCCAGTTTTTTTTTATTGGAAAGGCGGATATACAGAGAGGAGAGACAGAGAGGAAGACCTTCCATCCGATGCAACCGCCGATGCTATGCCGATCCGAAGCCAGGAGCCTCTTCCGGGTCTCCCACGCAGGTGCAGGGTCCCAAAGCTTTGGGATGTCCTCGACTGCTATCCCAGGCCACAAGCAGAGAGCTGGATGGGAAGTGGAGCTGCCGGGATTAGAACTAGTGCCCATATGGGATCCCGGGGCGTTCAAGGCAAGAACTTCAGCTGCTAGGCCATGCCGCCGGGCCCTGGTCACTTCCTTTTGCTGTAACTATACGTAGGGATTCCCTGATTCATATCACAGTGTTTCTCGTTTCTCACCATTTGGTTTTCAGTTTGTGGTCTCTGTTCCTTGTGGTTATTTATTATAATATTTCCGTACAATGAAGGCTGACTCACTATTTTTAACACCTGTATGAATTAGAATTCAGCTGTTAAATGACCTATTTATGTCTGTTTCAGCTGCTTACTGTTAAGTAATTAATTGTCAAGGAACTTTGTTTTTAGAACATGGACCAGTAAAGTCTTGAATCAGTTCTTTTGACTATGGAAAGTCAGAATAATTTCCTATTAATGTATTTCTATGCATTTACTAAAATTAGTATTTAAACACAAATACTGTGCTAAATGCTTTACATTACTTAACCTTTATAATAAACTCTCAGAAGTATAGGTAATGATATTATCCTCAAGTTAAATGTAACTAAAGGGAGATTCAAAAAGGTTAAGTTACTTGCTGTTGGTAACATAGTAAGTTACAATCTGATAGAGCTTGAACTCAAACCTTTATATTTTGCTTCATATAAGATTTGAATGATTTCTTCTACATTGGAAAATTTATTATTTGCGTCTATTAGAACTTTCCAACAATGTTATAGATTAAAATGAAGATGGTGGGCCTGGCACGATAATATAGTGGTTAAAGTCCTTGCCTTACACACACCGGGATCCCATATGGGCACCGGTTCTAATCCCAGCAGCCCTGCTTCCCATCCAGCTCTCTGTTTGTGGCTTGGGAAAGCAGTCGAGGATGGCTCAAAGCCTGGGGACCCTGCACCCACATGGGAGACCCAGAAGAGCTCCTGGCTCCTGGCTTTGGATTGGCTCAGCACCAGCCGTTGTGGTCACTTGGGGAGTGAACTATTGGATGGAGGATCTTCCTCTGTGTCTCTCCTCCTCTGTAAATCTGCCTTTCCAATAAAAATAAATAAATATTTTTTAAAAATGAAGAGGGCATTATAATACTGTTTCAAACGTGTTATGGAGGTTGAGGTTTTGGAGTTAGCGGTGTAACTTGGAACACAATCTCAAGTTTTATTTAGTTTAGGTATTTGTTTAGTTATCTGGAAGAAATTTTATTTGTTAAGATGTTTATACTATATTTCAGAAATAAAAGGAGTCTTTTAGCAGGTGGAGAGTGTGGGTGAGTGCAGGCAAGGGCTAATCAAGTCTAAGAATAGCATGAGCAAACAAGCAGAGGACTGGGACTTGATTGGGAAGTGACACTAGGTAAGCAGAATAGAGTGAATGGATGGTTCCTTTGTCAAGTTAGACAGGGTGATTGGGTTATTTTGAAAGTTATCACAGCTCTTGAACTTGAAGTCAACAGCACATTTATGAAGTGAAGCGACGTGGGCATGGCACGGTAGCCTAGTGGCTAAAGTTCTCACCTTGCACACAGCAGGATCCCATATAGGCGCTGGTTCTAATCCCGGCAACTCCACTTCCGTTCAGCTCCCTGCCTGTGGCCTGGGAAAGCAGTTGAGGACGGTCCAAAGCCTTGGGACCCTGCACCTGTCTGGGACATCCACAAAAAGCTCTTGGCTCCTGGCTTCGGATTGGTGCAGCTCCAGCCGTTGCAGCCACTTGAGGAATCAACGGATGGAAGATCTTCCTCTCTGTCTCTCCTCCTCTCTGTATGTCTACCTTTCCAATAAAAACAAAATAAATCTTAAAAAATAATAAAGTGAAACAATGTAATCAGGTTTATGCTCTTGTTTTTTCCCCTCCCTTCTTCTTTCTCTGTCAATATGCATTTCAAATAAAAATAAATACATCTCTAAAGAAGATTATTGTGGGAGCTGGCATTGTGGTGTTGCAGGTTAAGCCTCCAACTGTGATGCTGACATTTCCTAAAAGTACCGGTTCAAGTCCTGGCTGCTCTGCTTCTAGTCCAGCTCCCTGCTAATGTACATGGAGGCAACAGAAAATGAGCCAAGTACTTGAACCTCTGCCATCCACATGAGACACCTGATGGAGACTCTGGCTTCTGGCTCTGATCTGACTCAAGCCTGTCTGCCTGTGTGGCTATTTGGAAAGTGAACCAGCAGACAGAAGTGCACTGTCTTTCCCTCTCACTCTATAACTGTCTTTCAAACAGATAAATCAATCTTTTTAAAATAAAATATGAGATTGTTGTAACAATTAAGTAAAAAATACATGCAATGAAGTTTATCCAAGCTCTTGGTAAATACCCCAGAACTGGAAAACTGGAGGTTATTTTTGTTATCCTTGTCACTATTTGAATAATTACCTCTCTTTTGTTTTGCTGTGATTAAAACTTCCATGCTGAATTATAGATACATTAAATGAATCAACAGTTTTTTTAGAAAAACAACTTTCTCTCTTTTTAAAATGATTTATTTATTTTTATTGCAAAGTCAGATATATAGAGAGAGGAGCAGAGACAGAGAGGAAGATCTTCCGTCTGATGATTCACTCCCCTAGCGGCTGCAATGGCTGCTACTGCGCTGATCTGAAGCCAGGAGCCTGGAGCTCTTCCAGGTCTCCCACAGGAGTGCAGGGTCCCAAGGCTTTGGGCCGTCCTTGACTGCTTTCCCAGGCCATAAGCAGGGAGCTGGATGAGAAGCAGGTCAGCCAGGATTAGAACTGGCGCCCATGTGGTATCCTAGCACATTGAAGGTGAGGACTTTAGCTACTAGGCCACCGCGCCAGGCCCTAAAGATTTTTAAATTTTCACCAAAAAAAATTATCGGAAAGGCATATTGACAGAGGAGAGACAGAAAAAAAGGTCTTCTATCCATTGGTAAATACTGCTTAAGTGGTAGCAGTGGCAAGAGTCTTCCTTGAGGATGTAGGGTCCCAAGGCTTTGGACCCTCCTCTACTGCTTTCCCACTCCACAAGCAGGGAGCAGGATGGAAACTGGAGCAGCAGGGATACAAACCAATACGTATATGGGATCCCAACACTTTGACCTCTAAAGATCTTTAGGGAAAGGCAGGCATTTGGGTTAACAATTATGGTTTTGGGACACCTGTATTCCATGTTGGAGTACGTGGGTTTTAGTCCCAACTCTATGTCCAAATTCCATCTTCTCGTTAATGCTGACCCTGAGATAGCAAGTAATTGGGTCCTTGACCTCCATGTGGAATCTAGGTTGAGTTCCTGGCTTCAGTCCCAGCTCTTGCAGGCTTTTGCAGAGTCATCCAGTTGGGTGGGAGCTTTCTGCTGCTCTCTCTGTCCCCCTCTCTCTCAAACTGTAAATTTAGGGAAAAAGATTTTTTTTTTCTTGGAGAAAAAGAAATATTGTCTATGTTAAGCTGTAAATAAATATAGAATTTGCATGATGCTTTTTATTGCCAAATTTTGTTCAAAAATATAGAAGAAATAGTGATTCGTACCTACCAGGGAACATTACCTTCTTATCTTGAGAGGCTGTGTCTAACACGAGGGATCTTGGGAACTGTGTGGTAAGAGAGAAATGAAAGCCTCTTTGGTGTACTCGACCCTGTAAAGAGTGTCTTTTCCATATCCAAATAGTCATTTTCCATCTCAGTAAAAATGACTGTTTCATAAATTAGAATGTTATTACTTGTATTGATTCACTTAGAGCTTTCAGTAACTTTAGTTCCTTTTTACTTTCAAGGCAGAATTCTCATTTTTTAAAAGGACTCGTTGATGTCTAAATTATCAGAACCCTTGAGGAAATAAATCTGAGGAATTAATAATCACTATAGATGCCAGAGAAACAGCTGTCCCATCTCCTTATTCACCTTCCTCCCATACTATACACACATACACACGTGCTTGCAGTGCTGGGCCTGGGCAGGGTCCAAGAGCTCGGTACACAATCCAGATCTCCCACATGGATTGCCTAAATCCAATTGCTTGATAGACCTGGGGACTTCATTAGCAGGAAGCTGGTCAGGATAGGAGCTATACATTTAATCTAAGTACTCCGGTGTAAGGTGCAGGCATCTTAACCTCTAGGCTAAATACCTACCCCTCTGTAATGTGTTTTAGACATTAAAATTACATTCCAACTTGAGTAATTATGCCTAAATAATAGAAAAGTTCATCATGATTTTCAACATCCTTTAAAATATTTTTAAAAACTGTGAATGTTAAAAAAAAAAACTGAATGTTATTTCTTCAGCAATTGTGCTGTTTGCATCTTTTAACATTTCCACAGAATTTGTTTGCCAGAGATAAGTTTGTGTGTGAGAGCAGTTTTTCCAAGTAAGATCTATATTCCTGTGTTTTGCCGATTATACCAATCTTTAATGTATTTTAATGTTTTGTCCTTTTTTTTTCAGTTTTTCCTTCTCTCTTTTCTCCTAGTGGTTGTATAGATCAATATCAACTATCCTCATTTTAAACCTGTTATGTGCCTTACTAAATAATATGTAATGATTTAAATATAGTATGCTTGTTTTATATTTCCCAGAAATATAAACACGATGATTTCTGTTTGTGGGAAACATGGCTATTCTGTGGGTGAAGTTTACAAAAAAAAGGTAGTAGATTTATTTTGTTGTTTCAACTGAATTTAGGATCATTTAAACAACCATTTTGTCATGAAAAGAATGGCCTATTTAGTGTAGTCAAAATGTTTGGGTACTTAAATATCACAATATCCCTGTGTTTCTGTCCTTAATATGCTATGTAAAATATGTGGCATTTGTATAAATGTGTACTTTAAATATTAGAATTTGAAATTCTTGCATCTTTTAGGTTTTAAATATTTATTTTCATTTTATTTGATAGCCTGAGGGATGAAGAAAGATCTTCACTATCGCTGATTATATTTTATGTCCTTCCTAATATCATTTCCTATGGAGAGAGCTACAGACAGGTCTTTTCTTTTTTGCCTTGTGAGCTGGCCCCACAAGATTGGACAATGGAATGTGTCTAAAATGTTACTTAGTAAATAAGAAAAAATCCTGGCAAAATGATAACATTTGTAAGGGTTTTGAGTGGATAGGTTTGCAAGTTTCATTCCAGTGTATGGGTGAGGTTTCATTTTGGTGAAGACATTTCACCACATTTCAACGTATTTTCTTGTGGAATGTGAATCAGGTTTCTTACGTTCTTCTTCCATGGCATAATTAAAACAAAACAAAACTCCAGCTTCTGAAACATGTGGTGCTTTGCTAGTCAGGCAGGCATAAAGGTTATATATAAGTGATTTTATATTGACCATGCATATTAGAAATTAAGTTTGTATAATCTAAGAAACAACTAGAATCCTGATGGTTAAGTGAGCAAGTCATGGATCTCGCTATTTCCAGTGACTCCCACTGTAGTTCATCCTACACACAGCTGCTAAATCATTAGAGCTATTACAATAATCTCTTTAAAACAATTTTTAAAAATCAAATCCCTTAGGACTGCCTTTGTTTTACGAAATCTCAAATTCTTAGTCCAGTCCCAAGGTTCTCTTTATGGGGCCATGATCTTCAAACTCTCCATTTGTTCCTTTGTTTTGTTTTAATAGTCCTTGGAAACTGGGCCTTGACTGTGTCTAAATGTACAGCAGTGCCTGTTAGACTTCCTCTTTCTTCTTCATTCCAATCACCACCCTCACTCATGCCTCCTTAGCAACTGATCGTGCCGAACTAAATTTCTATTCTCTTAGGATTTAGGTACTTAAATTAGACCTCTTAATTTTTTATTTAGAGTTGCTCTGCATATGATCTAATGGATGTGCCATCTCTCTCTGAGATGGGTGGCAAGTAAACGCTAGACTGAATGATTTACCATAGTGGGAGTTTGCATTGACACTGCTCCGGGACCAGCATTGTGGCATGGAAGGGTAAAACTTCCACCTGCAATGCTGGCAGCCCATATGGACACCAGTTTATGCTCTGGCTGCTCCACTCCCAACCTAGCTCCCTGCTGATGGCCTAGGAAATGTAGTGGAAGATGGCTCAAGTGTTTGGACGCTTGCTTCCCATGTGGAAGATCTGGAAGAAGTTCCATGCTTTGCTTTCCTTTTCCTTTTTCTCTTCTCTTCTCTTCTCTTCTCTTCTCTTCTCTTCTCTTCTCTTCTCTTCTCTTCTCTTCTCTTCTCTTCCTCTCCTCTCCTCTCCTCTCCTCTCCTCTCCTCTTCTCTTTTCTTCTTCCTTTTCCTCCTGCTTCTCTTCTTTTTATTTAATTTAGATGAGAGAGAGAGAGAGAGAGTGAGTGAGTGACAGGGAAATATTTCATTTGCTGGTCTTCCATATACATGGCTGTGGCCCAAATTTTGAACTGTCATTCACTGCCTCTCAAGTATGTAGCAATGGGAAACTGGAATCAGAAGAATCAGAGCTAAATCCAGATATTTTGATGTGGTGCAGGTATTCCAGGCAGTATCCTAGCTGCTGTGCCAAACATCTGTCCTCACCTACCTTGTGTTTCTTTTTCCCTTGATTTTTAAAAATTTTCACATAGGGTCCATGTTGTGGCATAACATATTAAGTTGCTACTATGTCTCTGGATTCAAGTCTCACCTGCTCCATTCCTGATCCAGCTCCCTGCTGATATACCTGGGAGAGCAATGGGGAATGACCCAAGTGGATGGGCCTCTACTGCTGTGTGGGAGCTCCTGAGTTCTGCCTGGCTCAGCCCTGGCCACGTGGGGAGTGAATCAGCAGATTCCTCTCAGTCTTTGTCTCCATTTCTAACATTGTCCATCCTAAAAATAAATAAAAAGAAGAAAACTAGGAATTTTCTCACTTTTACCCTTTTTTAAGGCATTGTTATATTAAATCATTGTTGTATTCTTTCTGGTTTGTATTCATTTCTGAAATGGATTTCTCCTTATTTCTGTTTATCTTTTTGAGTTTTTTCATCCTTTCTAGAGTTTTGTAGTTGTGATTTATACTGATGTTCTGTGTTTTGAATTATTTTCCTAATGCCTTTTAGCTTGGTTTGAAGTAGGAGGTTATAATTTCAATCTGTTCTCAAGGTCTGTCTTTCATTTTCTATAAAAATATTACTTTGCTCCTTATTCTCTCTTTAAAAAAAAATAAGTAAATGAAATAACCATGGGATGAACCTTGATCTGTTGCTCATTTCTTTGTATGTGGAATTAGTTTTCCTGGACTTTGGAAACAGGTTGTTTCAGGGTGCCGTTTCTAGTTCCGAGAGCTCCCTCTTCTGTTGTTTGTGTGAAATGTTTAGAATTAGGCTCCTTGGGTTTCTCCACTTTGATCTGGATGTCCTTTCGCTTGTCCTCTGTCAGTTGTGTGTCCTTTAGGAGCTTTGCGCACAGTGTGGACCCTGGACCTGCAGGGTGGCTTTGCTTGGTAGGTCGTTGTTTAGCATCTGTATGCCACAGGCTGTTTGAGCTTTTTTTAGAAGATACCTCCTCAGGATTGGAGTAAGCTAAAAACATTTCCCATTTTCAGCTTCTCATCTCAAACTGGCCTCTGTTCTATGCAGTGAATACCTAGCAGTTAGTTTAGTTTGGAATGCCTAGCAGTTAGTGTGGTGTCCTCCTCAAGTCCTCAAATGCTCCATAGCTACTCTGTATATACTCACACACACTGAGTCCATGCAGGGTTTGTGGCTGTTGGTCGTTTTCCTCACTCATTGTGATTTGAGGTGTAAATGGATAAAAAGTCCTCTGCTTTTTTTGTGAATGTTGTTTGTGAACTTTTGGTTTTGTTATTTTACTACTCTGATCTGAGATTTAGATTTAGGTTATTTTAAAAATCAGTGTTGGGGCTGGCGCAAGTCCTTGTGGGACTGGCTGGAAGTGAATCAATAATCAGTGTTGGGGCTGTCCTTGTGGCACAGTAAATTAAACTGCTGCTTGCAGTGTCAATATCTGATGTGGGTGCTGGTTCAAGTCCTGGTTGCACAAATTTCTATTTAGCTCCCTACTGATGTGCTTGAGAAAGAACAGAGAACGGCCCAAGTTCTTGATCCTGTGTGCCTATGTGGGAGACCTGGATGAAATTCTGTGTTCTGCCTGGCCTGGCCTTGGCTGTTGGGGCCTTCTGGGGAGTGAACAGGAAATGGAAGATTTTTCTTTCTTCCTTTCTCTTGCTCAGCCTTTCAAATAAATAAATCTTTAAATATAATACAAATCTATGCTCTGTCACTTACCTCAGAATCCATTCTGTATTCACATATTTAAAACGTCCCTGTATGTATAGTTTGAAGTCTCTGACATTTGCCAAGTCTACCATGTTTGTGCCTTGTTTTCCAGCTTTTGCTCAAATGTTGTTAACATTTTGGTGTTTGGATATTGGAACATTGGATGTTGTTAACATTTTGGTATTTGAATATTAATATAGGAAGGATTAGAAAGGTCTAGTTTATCCTTGCAGTAGAAATAAAAGTAATTACTGGTTGTAGCAAAGTTGAAAATTCTGCCAAATGCTAGTTAAACATATGCATGCTTAATCTATAAAAGAAACTTTTTGAAAGCTTTTGTCATTAAAATTAATCAGCAAGATACAAGGAAAAGTGGGTGATGGGATAGGGACAACTCTTTCAATTAAAGAATTGCCACCAGTGCCTGGGTTTTAGTAACTTAAAGTTTATTCAGGAAAAAGCAAAGTGAATGTCTGGTGGTTAGTGCAAACATGAAAGCTGGTAGGGCACTCCTTAAGCTATTGGGAAAACAACATGCTTAAGTCTCATAAATGATTGTTAATGTTGTTACCACTGATTTCTTTTAGGGATGAAGAAAAGATCTGACAAAGTTTGTTAGCATAAAGCAGGGTATTTCTGGTTTGAAAGTGGCTAGAATTAGCTACATGCCAGCTTTCTGGAAATTCATCCAGGAACTGTAAGCATGGTCTCTTTCTCCTTCCTTACGACATCTATATAACTTTGGAAGCCTAACCCGGCAGTAAATAGAGTAGTTTCTGTACATTGTAGTCTGAATAATGGCCAAATATTTTACAGCAGGTGCAAAACCATTATTTGCAATATCAACCTTTCAAACAGCCAAAGACAAAAGGTTATATCATATCAGTGAAAACATTTCTGTAGGAAACTAAATATAATGCAATCTAGCCATACACAAGTGCAGAGGTCACAGGCATGAGTGAAGGTTAGTGTGACTGAGAGCGAGGACTGTGGAAAAAAGTGAGAATGATTGAGTTCAGAGAGGGAGCGAGGAGCCAGATCGATCATATTAGGCTTTGTGGGTTGCAGTGGTAAGTAATGATTTTGATTTTACTCTAAAATATTTGGAAACCAAACATTTTACGAACAATAATGGCCTTATTTCATGTCCTCTTTATTTTGAGCCCTTTTATGTTTAAAAAAAGAAAATGCTGATGGCAACCTACTTCAATTGACTTAATAACCACTAATGGATCAAAAAAAGTTTGAAAACCACCACTGTGAATCTAGTATAATGCTCTTCTTCAACTTACTGAAATGAGCCAAATCAGAATTTAGAGATGTGTATTAAAAAAAAAAAAAAGAAAAATAAGATTAGTGCTTTTACTTTAAAATATTGCCCTTTTTTATTCTTCTGGTATGAAATGTTAGGGCCTGTGAGTTTTAAATAGACTTGAAAAATATTAATGCAATCTTCTTTATTCATAATCTGTAATTAAATGTACAAATTGCCAGGCAAAGCAACAGTTGATCTGTTTTGAATATAAGCAAATCATAAATCATTTATAGGTAGCTTGGTGACTTTTAAATTGTCACCTTGGAATTAATGAAATTAAATGTCATTTCACATTTTCTACAGATTGCTTAGTCTTTTGTGTTTCATTTGGAAGAGCTTGTGGGAGGAGTGAAGATAAATGAAACATAAAGGTCAGCGTGAAGAAATGGGAGAAAATGGCCCTTTTAGTTCTACTTGAATAAACTTTGCTCTGTGACCTTTGGAAAAATATTTCACATGCCTAGTCTTACTTTTCTCACATTTAGATGTCATAGTTTTAATGTTAAGGTTGTGAGCACCTAATGGTGTAAAGTATATTTTAGTGTATGATGTATTCTTTGCAATTCTCTCTTGGGAAAGACTATTTAAAACCTATTCTGGGCAATATGTTGCTGGCTTAAGTATGGCTGCAGAGGACAGAAAGATGTGAACAGCAAACTAGAACGTTTTTCTTTGGATTGTTTTCTTTCTAGCAAGTCAAGCATATGATCCTAGTTCTTCTCAATTTCCTATGCTATCCCTTCCCTTAAAGAAGGAAAATAAGTGATGAAAGTTGGGAAGGCAGCGAAGATGTTGTACTTGGTTCAGTATTTTAGTTTGTAATATCTCAAGTCCACTTTATCACAGAGAATTTATTCAAGATGTGTCATTCCTGATTTTAAATTGTGTTGGCTAATTGATAGATATTAATGATGGATATTACTAGAAACCATTTGCCCTTATCTGAACAATAAAGACAGTTTGCTTTCATAAGTCATCCTAGAAGTAAAACTAGAAAGTCAAAGTGAGTTGGAAAGAAAGGCTTTTGTCTAATTGGCTTTTTAAAAAAGGATAGCTTACTATAAAATTCTTTTTTTAATATTTATTTATTTTTATTGCAAAGTCAGAGATATATAGACAGAAGGAGAGACAGGGAGGAAATCTTACGTCCAATGATTCACTCTCTACGCAGCCACAATGGCCAGAGCTGAGCCAATCCGAAGCCTGGAGCTCTTCTGGGTCTCCTCGTGGGTCCAGGAGCCCAAGACTTTGGGCAGTGCTCGACTATTTTTCCAGGCCACAAGCAGGGAACTGGATGGGATGCAGGACCGCTGGGATTAGAACCAGCACCCATGTGGGATCCTTGCACTTTCAAGGCAAGGACTTTAACTGCTAAGCCACGGTGCCAGGCCCCCTAAAATTCTTTATTTTTTTTTATACAGGAATCATTCCATAATTTTTTAAAAGATTTATTTTTATAGGAAAGGCAGATTTACAGAGAGGAGAGACAGAAAGATCTTCCTTTTTAAAATGCAGGACTCTTCATATTTTTTTTTTTTAAAGAGGGAAACAATGAGAAATAAGATCTTCCATGTTCTGGTTCACTCCCCAAATGACTGCAGTGACTGGAGCTATGCTGACCCGAAGTCAGGAGCCAGGAGATTGTTCCGGGTCTCCTACACTAGCTCAGGGTCCCAAGACTTTGGGCCGTCCTCTACTGCTTTCTGAGACTACACACAGGTTGCTGCATGGGAAGTGGAGCAGCCAGGTCACGAACCGGTGCTGATATGGGATCCCAGTGTGTACAAGGCAAAGATTTAGCCACTAGGCTATTAATAGCACCAGGCCCTATAAAATTGTCTTAAAATATACACCCAGCATGTTTTTTTGTTTTGTTTTGTTTTTATTTTGTTTTGGTTTTTTCAGATTTTATTTTATTTATTTGAAAAGCAGAGTTATACAGAGAGAAGGCGGAGAGAAATGGAAGGATCTTCCATCCATGGTTCACTCTCCAAATGACTGCAATGGTTGGAGCTGGCCTGATCCAGAGTCAGAAGCCAGGCGCTTCCTCTGGGTCTCCCATGTGGGTGCAGGGGCCCAAGCACTTGGGGTAGCCTCTGCTGCTTTCCAGATACTTGAGCAGGGAACTGGATTGAAAGTGGTGCAGCCTGGACACAAGCTGGTGCCCATATGTGTTGCCGGCACTGCAGGTGGCAGCTTTACCCCCTATACCATAGTGCTGGCCAAGGAAATGGTTTCTGTTTCATTCACAGAGTTGTGTGACCATTACCACTCATTTTAGATTATTGTTATCACCCCGGAAAGCAACCTTGTACCACTTGAAACCACTAATGTGCATTTTGCTTTTATGCATTTGCCTATTCTAGATGTTTGATATAGATGAAATTATTTAAGTTCTGGGTGTGTGTGACTGGCTTTTTTTTTTTTAACATAGGAAAGTTTAAAGGTTCGTTCATATTGTGTATATCATTACCTCAGTACTTTTTATTGCCAAGTAATAATCCATTGTGTAGTTATTCCACATTTGTTCATCTGTTCGTTATCATTGAGTTACTTCGATCTTTTGGCTATTGTAAATAATGTACATTGTGTATGAGTTTTATAAGGATATATGTTTTCAGTTTTCTTGAATATATACTTAGAAGTAGAATGCTAATTTTATGTATAATAGTTTGAACATCTAACAAGCTACTTTGCAAAGTGTTTGCACCATTTTCTTGGCTGGATTTTATTATTTTAAGAAGTTCTTGAATTTTTTTGTTTTGTTTTGTTTTGATTTGAGAGGCAGAAAGAAAAACAAGCAGCTGCTCCATTGCCATTTCATTCCCCCAGATACCCACAATAGCTGAGACTGGGCCAGGCCAAACCTAGGAGCCTGATGGTAGAAAACCTTAGCAAAAGTAAGCCACTTGAATTGATAAGGTAAAAAATTCACCTGGAGTATCTTGCAAAATTGGAAGTACTTTTTTCCTTTAAACTAAGGTAGGCTTGAAATTATTATTAATCTAAATTCTTTCTTTTTTTTTTTCCCTCTTGCAGTTTTATCTCCAAGACACTAAAAGTAGTAATGGTACCTTTATAAATAGCCAGAGATTGAGTCGAGGCTCCGAAGAAAGTCCACCATGTGAAATTCTTTCTGGAGACATTATTCAGTTTGGGGTAGATGTGACGGAGAACACACGGAAAGGTACGGGTATGGATCAATTTTTCTTATTATTTATTTTAAAAGTTGTGTTTTTATTAAAATTCTGTTAATGTTTATGTACTTATAAAAGCTATTTAAATTCAGCATTATGTGCCATGAAAAACAAAGTTTTCTATTTCTTCTATTGCTTTTTAAATATTTTTATTTCTAAAGTTTTGGTTATTATTTATTTGGAAGGCAGAGAGAGAGAGAGACAGATGGATTTTTCCATTCTCTGCGTACTCCACATTTCACTCCACAAATGTCTGCAATAGCTGGGGCTTTGCCAGGCCAGTACCAGGAACCAGGAACTTCATCCAGGTTTCCCACACGGGTGGCAGTGCATAGGCTGTTATCTGCTGTCTGCTGAGTACATTCACAAGAAGCCTGACCAGCAGCAGAGGTGGGACCCCAATGCCAGGCACTCCAGTGTGGGATACAACTCTCAAGAAACATCTTAATCAACTTCAACTCCACTCAACCCTGCAAATTTTGAGTTCTGAAATGTTGTAGTTTTTATCATGCTTTGATTTATTGCCACATAGTCAAAAGGTATTGACTGTAAGTGTGGCTCTTTTTGAGTTAATAGAGCAATCTTTTAGATATCTCCCAAACAGATTTCTTCTTCTATCTCACTGGCTCTGTGGGTGGGTTACATAATTACCTATAGCAACCTGCAGCCGGGTAGAAGCTGTGGCACATCTGCCATTGATACAGATCAGTTTTGATTTGTCCCTTGAAGTCTTACATGCATTGTTTGACCAACAAAATCAGAGTTCTGTTAACAAGAAACAAGAGGGAAATGTTGTAGAGGTAGGCAGCCCATAGAACTTACCACAGGTTTTAAAACAAAATGTCATATTTCACAGCTTTTGGAATTAAAGGATTTCTAGCTAAATAAATGTTGTTTGGTCTTGGTAATTCTGAAGGTTACTGGCACTATTTAGTTTATTATGTATTTTATAATGCTAAAATTCTGTTGTTGGATCTTAAAACTTCATGTTAGAAACCGGTAGTGTGTGATCCCGTTATCCTCATTTGATATGGACAGTGGAATAGCTTGGCAAGCTTTTCTTTTTTTTCTCTGAAGATGCAATGGTGGTGATAACATTGCTAACAGATGACATTTTGCACAGCAGAGCAGTAGAGGTGGTGGTGGTGGGTTGATATAATGGTTACTGCTGGGGGGGGTGTGAGTGTGCTCATTAGCTATTACTTCAGTAGTAGGCTTTTTTTTTTTCTGGTTTTTGTTGATTTCCTCAGAAATTAGATTTCAAGTATTTGAACTTAAGTAGAACTGAAGTCTTAAGGAACTTCCATTTACAATGGTAAAACAAAAGAGAAACATTGACTTCTGTTGCAAAATAGTGACTACACTATTAGGAGAATTCTACTTAAGTATAACCATTCTGGGAATAGCAGCACTGAATACTCATTACTTTAATGACTCTTACCATATCACACCTCCCTTGATACTGAGTCATTTAACAAGCATCAACTTGAGCTCAGTATATGAAGCATCACTTTTGAACAAACCACAGAGAAGAGACTTTTTCTCCAAGGACTATTTGTCTCCTAAGCTTCCATTTCCTAAAAAGCATTATTAGGTGTTAACTGATGGAAGTGTGAGGTAATGAAATACATACGAAAAATGTTTGGTTGACCTTGGCAAGTAGAACTTCCCAGAGCATTTAATATACTGTTCTAGTTTACAGATTTCCAGATGAGCTTATGCCATAGTAAGCCATTAGAGAATGCAGCTCTTTGCAAATTCCTTTCCATCCTTCTCATCTAGTTATGAGAGATATTGTTGTAGAAAGAAAGTACTATGGAAAACTAAGAGGATATTTGTGAAACTCTTGGTTATTGTTAACATTGTATTATTATAGCAATGTAGGAGTCCTACACGCTTCTTTTGAAAATTTGCCTTTTGTGCTAACTTTAAGAAAATTTAAAAAATTTCTTCATTATTTATGATCTTAGAATCTTTTTTTTTTTTTTTAACTTACTGGCTTTAAAAAGTTGACATACATTACCCAAGAGCTGTTTTGGGGATATAGCTGTATCACAAATTAAGTATTATCTTTTTAAGCTTATGCCAGAAAAAAAAGTATGTGCTAAATAATAGTGTTTATAATTCTTGGAGAATATTGTTGAAATTATGCAACACTACTGGATAAGCATGGGATTAAAAAAAAACCAACAAAAATAATTTAAAACAACCAAAAAAGCAAAAAAAAAAAAAAAGTAATCAATTGGATGGTTTTTAAGGGGATAAAAAAGGAAGCTTTTTTTTTAAAAGACTTATTTGTTTGAGAACCAGAGAGAGAGCTCTCATCAGCTGGGTCAAATGCCTACTATGGCCATGGTCGGGGCAGGGTTAAACCTTGGAACCAAGTATTTGATCTAGAAGCTGAAGTCTAGAGCTAGAACCAGGGATTGAACTCAGGTGCTTTGATGTGGCATGCACATGTCGTAACTGCTAAGCCAAACACTTGCTTCTTTAAAAAAAAAAAAAAAAAGATTTATTTATTTTTATTGGAAAGTCAGATATATAGAGAGGAGGAGAGACAGAGAGAAACATCTTCTGTCCATTGATTCACTCTCCAAGTGGCCGGTGTTGCGCCAATCTGAGGCCAGGATCCAGGAGCCTCCTCCAGGTTTCCTATGTGGGAGCAGGGTCCCATGGCTCTGGGTCAACAAGCCACAAGCAGGGAGCTGGATGAGAAGTGGAGCTGCCGGGATTAGAACTGACGCCTATATGGGATCGTGGGCGTTCAAGGCGAGGACTTCAGCCTCTAGGCCACCATGGTAGGCCCTGGAAAGGACACTTTATACCTCAATACAGTAAATCAGTTAGTCAGATAAAGTTTATAATCTTAAATTCCTGCATTATCAAGAGCCAAAGACAAATACTAAAGGAACAGGCCACTTATCAGAAGAAATTAGACCAAGAATAAGAAAAAAAAAAAAAAAGGCTTGGAAGAAGCAGAAATGAATGAAGCAAACAAAACTCTAGCAGGAATTAAAAACAATTGAAATGCTAATTCTTTTTAAACAGTAAGATAGGTTATCCATAAATCATAAGGTGCATTAGGTGAAGCATGAATAAGCACAAATGCATACTGTATTGAAAGAATTCTACGAGAATGTATGATTACTAATAATAAGGAGAAAAGTGATATTAATGTTTTCCTAGCAAAATTATCCCAATATGTGGAAAACTTAAAGTCAATTTTTAAAAGAGTTCTCTGTTTTTATTGAAAAGGTAGATTTACAGAGAGAAGGAGAGACTAAGAGAAAAATCTTATATCTGCTAGTTCACTCCCCAAGTAGCCACACGGCCAGAGCTAAGCCAATTTGAAGCCAGGAGCCAGGAGTTTTTTGGATCTCCTATGTGAGTGCAGGGTCCTAAGGACTTTGGGCCATCCTTCTGTGCCTTCCAGGCCATAATCAGGGAGCTGGATGGGAAGTGGAGCTGCCGGGATTAGAACCAGCGCCCATATGGGATCCTACTGCTGACAAGGAGAGGGTTAGTCAATTGAGCCATCATGTCATGCCCACATCAATTTTCTTAGAAGAACCTGAGAAGTTACTAAAAATTCATCACTGTCAAGATACCAGAAACAGAAGGATTCTCAACTAAATTGAAAGAAATTAACATATATTACTGCCAAATTTGCTGAAGAATTAGTACAGAAACTAAGCTATTTTAGTATGATAAATTGCTAGTATTATAATTAAAATTTTGATTAAGTTAAAAATCATAGAATAAACAACAAATTTATTCCAGGAATGCAAAGGTGACTCAGTGTCAGCAAATATCAGCATAATCCAAAGCCTAAAAAATCTATATAACTTTAAACAGTAACTTTATATAAGCAATAGAAGTTTAAAAAGCATTTAATCATATTTAGTGATTATCTCTAATAAAAACTCTAAATAGGAGGAAAAGATCTTTAAGGTAGCAGGCACTGTGATGCTGCAGCAAGTTAAGCCATTGTCTGTAGTGATGCCAGTATCCCATATCAGTGCTGGTTTGAGCCCTAGCTGTTTCACTTTAGGATCCAGCTCCCTGGCAGTGCTCATGGAAGAGTAGCATCCAAGAACCCATGTGCCTGGGCCTTTGCCACCCGTGTGAGAGACCTGGATGGAGTTTTACACTCCTGGTTTGAGTCTAGCACAGCCCTGGTCATTGAGGCCATTTTCTCTAACTCTGCTTTTCAAATGATTTAAAAAAAAATTTATAAGTAAAATAGAGTAAAAAGTAACAAAAATATTATATAGTTGTAAAACTATATGAGCTAAAGTTCCAAGATAAATCTCACGTAAATTGAAGAAAGATATGTATGATATAATATGTTATATAAAGTGTGAATATATGCAAAGCAGTACCATATAGTGACTTTTGTTTAAAGATTTACGTGTTTTTGTTTGAAAGGCATATTTTGCAGAGAGAGGAGAGACACAGAAAGAGGTCTTCCATCTGCTGGTTCACTCCCAAAATGGCTGCAACAGAGAGCCAGAGAAGAGAGATATTTTGTTCCCCAACTGCCTGCATCTGTTTGAAGCCTAAACAGAGAGCCAGTAACGCAATCCAGGTCTCCCACGAGAGTGGCAGGAATCTAAGTTACTTTGAGTCATCGCTGCTGTTTTCAGGGGTCTAGAATATCAGGAAGCTGGAGTCAGGGACTAAAGCTAGGACTTAAAAAAAATAAAAAAATAAATAAAATAAATAAATATCAGGAAAGGCAGATTTACAGAGAGAAAGAAAGGAAGATATTTTGTCCACTGGTTCACCCCCCAAATGGCCACAAGAGCTGGAACTGAGCTAATCCAAAGCCAGGAGCCTCTTCCAGATTTTCCATGCAAGTGCAGGGTCTCAGCAACTTGGCTATCCTCTCCTGCTTTCCCAGGCCATAAGCAGGGAGGAGGAGCAGTCAGGACACAAATCAGCACCCGTAAGGAATGCTGCAACTGCAAGGCAGGGGAGTAGTCGAACTATTGTATCAGCCCTCGACACAACCCTTCTAACCAGTGTCTTATCCTCTCAGAACTTTTTAGAAATATATATATAGTGATATGAGTCTGGAGCCACTGAATATATCAGTTTATGTTAGTGTTTCCTTTAAGCTCTTCAAAAAATCTAGTTTTGATGTTTAAATGTGCAATGTGGATGATCTCACATGTATGAATAACCTACTCTATAGATATCAAACCCTATAAACAAAAGTGAATCAGAAGTGAGTGGAAAATCTGTTGCTTTGCCTTTGAAATAAATGAAAAAAAATTTTTTTAAAGATCAATATAGCAGGTTCTAGTGTTCTACAACACAGCAAACTAGTTATAGGTCACAAAAATATATAAACATCTGTGAAGTGGAAGAGAAGAGCTGGTATATTCCAAACAAAGAAAAGATAAGAAAATGGAAATATTAATTATCTGATTTGACCAATTTATGCTTTATATGTGTGTTGAAATTTTGTACTCCCCTACAAAAATATAAAAGTATTACCTGTTAATTAAAAGAAAAAGTTTTAGAAGAAACATTTTTTTCTATCACAGTGTGTCAACCAAGATTTTGGCACCGTTCTTCATAATTACTAGAGGCTTAATGTAAGGCTTGGAAATTATTAGCCTTATTAATCAGTATCTTTTTTATTCCTCTGTCACTTAGCTTGTCTATGCTTTAATTTCCTCATCTTATGAAATGGTCATAGTACCATGTTCAGTGTGGGCCTTGAAAGCATATGTAAAGTGCTCAGCTCAGGTTCAGGGTTAGTATTATTACTATCAGGTTCTGTACTTATCATTTGAGCAGTCTGTTTGCCATAAATTGGCTTCTTTTTCTGTAGCTTCAGGCCTAGGCTCCTCTGTCTTTCTTTTGGAACTTATCATTGGCCATCAAAGGCTCTCCTAACCAACTCCACTTTCCAGCTGCTAGAGGAAATCACAAGCTGATTGCGCACAGAATGTGCCAGCTTTACAAGATTAACCAAGGCAACCATTCTGGTGGCACAGCAGTCGCCTTTTGTTCATTTTAAAAGTGAATTCTCAGCACAGACTGGGTACTAAAATCACCTGTAGTGCTTTGTGAAACTGCATATGCCTGGATACAACCTTTAGTCCTAAAAGGAGCATTGTTTGATGCGGATCCTATATGTTATACAACTGAACTTAATAACCCTGCATGATCAGATTCCTAGCAGGGGCTGCATACATGCTTTGCTTTGTCTCCAAGTCCCAAGTTGACCTACTCACCTCGTCTGCTGTGTGTCTGTTCCTATTGGCTTTGAATTTGTATTCCCAGTGCTTGCTGGTTGTTTCCTCTTGAATGTCTTGCTGTTGCTTTGTAATTACATTGCACATAGCTTAATTTCACCTTCAAGCTAGAACATCCTATTCACTTCTCAGTTTCTTTTACTTCTCTGTCATTCTGCCATACACCTTAGCTCATGGCATCTTTTCTGAATTCTGTGTCTTCCTTATCCCTAATAATTGTATCGCTTAGACCATATATTTCTCTTTTCCCTGCTACTGCCTCTGCCCACAATACCTTGCCAACCTACTGCCTCTAGAATATTCTCAAATTACAACTTTATTTGTATCTTTCCGGCTTTTAGAAGCCTTAAGTAGGTGTGCCATATTTTAGAATAAAACCTGAAATGCTTACTTGTACATTTGAGGTACTCAAAAATATAGAATTGGTTCAACCTTTTTGCTTTATTTTCCGTTATTCCTTCATAAATTAAGCTATTCAATTTGGTTAGAGATGATGACCTTCAGATTTCTTTTGAAACCTAGCACTGGCGACTAATCCAAGGTGTGATCTCAAACAAGTTAATTCAACCCTTCCTAAATCAGTTGGTCTGTGAAATGGAAACATAGCTATTTGCATGGTTCATCATGGATAGTTCTTAGCGTGGGATCTGACACCAGGAGGACCTTGACATGCAAACCCTTGTTGCCTGTCTCCAGTTTCCTTCAACTGCCTTGCACATGCACTCTCACTTCCTTTTCTTTTCATGATTCTTGGTTTATGCCCTTCTTTCTACCTTTCCTTCCAACTTTTGAATTCTTTACTTTTTATAAAACCTTCCTATGCCCTTGCCTTCCATTTCCACAAGCAGTTTGCCCTTCTTATAGACTTGTAATTCTTGTTTCCTCCCCTTTGTGTATATGGTAGCTATTTGTGGCTTGTTCTCTCTCTGAATGAAAGCTTCTTAGACACAGACACCTGGTTATAATTATCTTGGTTTCTCCAGTACTTCCTTCAGACTGCCTTGTAGCCAAGAGTTTTCAGTGAATATTTGTTGAAGGAACAGGTAAACCAAGAAAGCCATACTCATGGCTAAGTAAAAAAAATAATAAAGTAATGAGCACTATCCCCCCCTGGTGTACTAGGAGAAATAAAGTAAATGCATATACTTGCCTGGAGAAAGAATTCCTCCACCAGACAAATAGAAACAAGATTCCTAGGAGAACCAGCTGCCTCTGAGACTAGAGCAAATAAAGCCTACAATCTTGCTAGTCCAGAAAGCAATGAAATCAGTCATCTAAAATTGATGTCTCTCAAAAAAACTTCTAGGAAATAAGGGGAATGAACCTCAACTGGCTAACAGTGGGTAAATTCAGCATCAAATAATAAACATTGGATCGAAATACATTAAGTATGTTCAAATCCATGAATTTGAGATGATATATAAAAGGTGGAAAAATAGCTAAGCAACTTTAGAGGAACTTAAAAAACCAATTTGTTGGGCCCAGCACGGTGGCCTAGCAGCTAAAGTCCTCACCTTGGACACGCCGAGATCCCATATAGGTGCCGGTTCTAATCCCAGCAGTCCTGCTTCCCATCCAGATCCCTGCTTGTGGCCTGGGAAAACAGTTGAGGACAGCCCAAAGCCTTGGGCTCCTGGACCTACGTGTGGGAGACCGGAAAGAAGTTCCTGGCTCCTGGCTTCAGATCGGCACAGCACCGGCCTCTGCGCTCACTTGGGGAGTGAGTCATCGGATGGAAGATCTTCCTCTCTGTGAATTGGGTTCTATACTGTTTGTGTGAACAATGAGTGGAAAATGCTGCTTGTGTAACACAAAGTGAATGTACCACCCCCAAAACAAAACAAGTGGTCTAAGATAACAGAGGTGGTAATAGCTTAGGACAGACAAATGGTAATCAGTTCATGTTGGCTTTATTTATTTTTTTAAAATTTTATTTGTTTTTATTGGAAAGGGAAATTTACAGAGAGGAGAGAGAGAGAAAGATATTCCATCCACTGGTTTATTCCCCAAGTGGCTGGAGCTGAACAGATCTAAAGTCAGGAGCCAGGTGCTTCTTCTGGGTCTCTCTCATGGGGTTGCAGGGTCCCAAGGCTTTGGGCCATCCTCTACTGCTTTCCCAGGCCACAGGCAGGGAGCTGAAGGAGAGGTAGAGGATTTGGGACATGAACCAGCACTCATGTGGAATACCGGAGCTTACAGGTTGAGCATTAGTGAATTGAGGCATTATACTGGCCCCCCAACTGATGAAGTCTTAACTCTTATTTTTTAAAAATTTACTTACTGGGCCTGGCACGGTGGCGCAAGTGGTTAAAGGTCCTCGCCTTGCACGCCCGGGATCCCATATGGGCGCCGGTTCTAATCCCGGCAGCCCCGCTTCCCTTCCAGCTCCCTCTGCCTGTGGCCTGGGAAAGCAGTCGAGGACAGCCCAAAGCTTTGGGACCCTGCACCCGCGTGGGAGACCCAGAAGAGGCTCCTGGCTTCGGATCGGCATAGTATTGGCCCGTTGCGCTCACTTGGGGAGTGAATCATCGGACGGAAGATCTTCCTCTCTGTCTCTCCTCTCTGTATATCCGCCTTTCCAATGAAAAATAATAAAAATAAATCTTTAAAAAAATAAAATAAAAATTTACTTATTTTTAAAGATTTATTTATTTTTATTGCAAAGTCAGAGATATACAGAGAGGAGGAGAGACAGAGAGGAAGGTCTTCCATCCGATGATTCACTCCCCAAATGATGGCAACAGCCAGTGCTGTGCCAATCTGAAGCCAGGAGCCAGGAACTTCTTTCCAGGTCTCCCACGCGGGTGCAGGGTCCCAAGGCTTTGGGCCATCCTCAAATGCTTTCCAGGCCACAGGCAGGGAGCTGGATGGGAAGCAGGACTGCCGGGATTAGAATAGAACTGGCACCCATATGGGATCCGGGCGTGCCCAAGGCGAGGACTTTAGCCCCTAGGCGACCATGCTGGACCCTGACTCTGATTTTTTAAGTTTCATAACCACAACTGGTAATTGCAGATGGCTCTTCCATAGATACCTCATTGCCTCAATTCTAACACACCTGTTTTTATGTTTTTACATATCTGGAATTTGCACGTGGCTTTGTTCCTGTGGTCCCCTTATCTGGAGAAGCTGTTTAGAATGTATCTTTGAATGAGATTGTGTCTTTAAATCCTGGAATTAATCTGTGATGGTGTTCCCTGTCAGTGTTGGAGTGAAAAAAATGTACTTTAAAATGCTTTAGGGCCCGGCAAGATGGGGTAGTGATTAAAGTCCTTGCCTTGCATTGTTTCACTTCATAATTTTTTTTTTATCAGTCCCTTTGGTGAACTCCAGTGTAATATATCAGATCCATAGCGCTCTTAATGTAACGCATCACAAATTCTTAGCTCTGGCATTACATTTTTGTTCTGTAATTAATTTGACTTGTTTTGCTTTTAAAAAAAAATGGCCAATTTAGGAAGGCCAAAATAATGGCTTAATTGGCTAATCCTTCCCTTTGTATCTGCTGGGATCCAATATGAGCACCAGTTCATGTTCTAGACGCTCTGCTTCCTAGCCAGTTCCCCACTTGTGGCTTGGGAAAGCAGTAGAGGATGGTCCAAAGCCTTGGGATCCTGCACCTGCGTGGGAGACCCAGAAGAAGTTCCTGGCTCCTGGCTTCAGATCAGCTCAGCTCTGGCAGTTCAGCCATTTGAGGGGTGAAACAGCAGATGAGAGATCTTTCTCTGTCTCTCTTTTAAACTTCCTTTCCAATAAAAATAAACAAATCTTTAAAAATAATTACCAAATTAAGCACAAAGGGGCTTCAAAAAATTACGGAAAATAGAATTAGGACAAAGAGTGGCATTTGGTACAATATGCAGTCAGTACTTGCTTGTATCTGTATCCGTGTCAAGAGTATCTGATTCTAATCCTGGGTCCTCTGCTGCGAATCCAGCTTCCTGCTGATGTATGCACTGAAAGGCAACAGGTATGACTATAGCCTCTGCCAGCCGTGTGGGAAGCCTGAACTGAGTTCTGGGCTTCCAGCTGTTGTGGACATTAGGAAGTGAACCAGTGATGAAAGATGCCTCTCTACCTGTCTACCTTTCAAATAAAATGAAAATGAGTTAAAATCAGTTGTTGAAAAAATAGCAAGATAGGGCTGGCATTGTGGCGTTGTAGGTAAAGTCATCGTCTGCAATACTGGCTTCCCTTTGTTTAAATAGCATGCCGCTTGAGCGGCTTGGCTTCGGAGTTCTGCCTTCCACGCCGCCCCACTTCATTTCAGCTTCCTGTTTATGTGTGCCAGGGAAGCAGTAGATAATGGCTCAGGCTTTTGGATCCCTGTCACAAGACCCTCTGAAGCTCCTGGCGTCTGACTGTGGTCTGACTGTTCCCCCACTGTTGTGGGCGTTTGTAAAGTAAACCAGAGAGTGGGTGGGAGTTCTCTCTGTGTATGTATGTGACCATATGTGTTGTGTGTGTCTCTCTGCCTTTCAAATAAATGAAATAAGTGAAAGGTAAATTTATTTTTGTGCAAAGGAAATTTAAGTCCTTGCATACTAAAGAGTCTTCAGAGATCCTGGGAAAAGTATGTTATGAAAAGAACTGCATGGATTTTTTTTTCCTCTCTCTCTGCAAATGTATTAAACTTGTAATAATATGATTCCATGAGCTTTAAAAAAGTATTTACAGGTATAGGAAGTACAAATTTTTTTAAAAATTATGAAAATATGTTTACGAAAGAGTCTCTTCCCACCTGTTGACGCAATCCTGAAATGCACAAATGGCCAGAACTAGAGTAGGCTAAAGCAAGGAGCCAGGAACTCAATCCAGACCTCCTATGTAGCTAACTGGGCCCTTATTACTTGAACCATCTAGCAGCCTGCTGCCTTCCAGGTTGCACATGTACAGAAAGCAGAATTGGAAGCAGAGTTGGGCTTCTACTGAAGGTATTGTGGGATTCAGGCATCCCAAATGGCATGGTATCTTTTTGTTTTTGAAGATTTGTTTGTTTGTTTTCGAAAGTCAGATTTACAGAGTGAAGGAGACACAGAGAGAATGATTTTCTGTCCACTGATTCACTTCCCAAGTGGCCACAATGGTCGGTGCTGAGCTGAACTGAAGCCAGGAGCTTCCTTCAGGTCTCCCACATGAGTGCAGGGTCCCAAGGCTTTGGGCTGTCTTCTACTGCTTTCCCAGGCCACAAGCAGGGAGCTGGATGGGAAGTGGATTAGCTAGGACATGAACCAGCGCCCATATGGGATCCTGGTGTGCATGTAAGGCATGAATTTAGCCACTAGGCTACCCCGTTAGGCCCCAGAGTGGCATCTTACCCACTAGGCCAAATGCTCACTTTTCTGTAAAATTTTTGTGGTGTTTATATATATTAGTTAAGTATAGTTGTTGTTGCATCTCCAACTTGTGTTGCACTCCTGTATTTCTTATGGACTCTTTGTTGTGATTCTCTGGAAAGGCTATAGAGCTTTATAAATTCATCTGTTCCTCATCTTTAAGAGAAAATTATGTGATTCATGCAAAGGAAATGAATCCCCTTATCCCCGCTGTAAAAAACATCTTTGCCTTTGAACCATAAAATTTTAAGCAGGTGTGCTCTTGATATGTTCATAAATGTATGTTAAATGCCTACTTTGTACCAAATGATTTTACCAAAGAAACATTCAAAAAGTGGGAAACCACCAATCCTTGCTGCTCTCTGGCTTAATTGGTGAAACAGCAGTTGTGTAAATGATATTCACAATGCAATGTGTTTAATGTTGTCAGAAGTAGATATGAAGGCTCTGGAATGTTTAACCCAGATTCTGATCTTTGGTGAAAGTCTGATCCTGCAAAATAAACAGCATTTGGCCACACCCATAGCTGGGGGCACAGTGGGGTGGATAAGGGACACTTAAAGGTCAGTGGCCAAAGGGAAAACTTGAGGACAGGACAGAGATTGGAAAAGATAAGGTAGTTTGGAGATTACAGGTAGCTTGGCTTCTTATGATACTTTGCTAGCTAAGCAGAGTTTAGAAGACTGTGGAATGTGGTTTTTGATATCTGTTAAGATTTTTTTGTGTAAAAAAATAATGAATATCAGTTTTAAATAAATTGTGCTAAGTTGCTTAAGTTTCATGTATATTTCCAAATGCTAATCATAGTACTTCTTGCTTATATTGTGAGCCTGATCATTTAATAATTTGCTCCCAGGGCCGGCACGGTAGCCTAATGGTTAAAGCCTTTGCCATGCATGCAACCAGGATCCCTTGTGGGTGCCAGTTCTAATCCCGGCAGCCCTACTTCCCATCCAGCTCCCTGCTTGTGGCCTGGGAAAGCAGTAGAGGACAGTCCAAAGCCTTGGGACCTTGCACTCATGTGGGAGACCTGAAGGAAGCTCTTGGCTTCAGGTCAGCTCAGCACCGACCATTGTGGCCACTTGGGGAGTGAATCAATGGCTGGAAGATCTTCCTCTCTGTCTCTCCTCCTCCCTGTATATCTGCCTTCCAATAAAAATAAATGAATCTATGAAAAATAATAATAATTTTCTCCCAAGTATCTTAGCTCTGTGCTTTAGCTTTATTGGAGTATAATTTATCTGCAACACCAGTTTTATATATACCATTCATTGTTTATTGACAACTCTACATAGTCATGTAACCATTATAAAATACTACATTTATCATGATATAATGTGTTTCTGCCATTTCTCAATTAATAATTTTAATAAATTAATTAATATTTTAAACGAGGAAGATGGAGTATTTGAAGAATGTAGAAATTAAGAGTCATCAATTTTTAAACCAGAAAATGAATTTTTTTTTCTTAGGAAATGCTCACAGGGAAGCTTTGTACAGTTACTGCTTTGTGGAGGAGTGTTGTCTCTTAAAATAATCAGTAGGAAGAGGAGGAAGGAAGTAGCAATAATAAATTATCTTCAGCGTTATGACGTTATATAAAAATGTTGCGGGCGGGACAAGAAACAGCTATCAAGAAAACAAAACAAAAATTGTAAATACTGAGCTAGAAACCTCAAATGTGAGTTCTAATAAGCAATTTCACTGGTCTTGATTTCCTTGACATTAAATGGGGATATTAAATGCCATTTCTTAATTATTTATAACTTCATAGAGTTTTATGCAGTGTGACTAAGAGTTACAGATTAGAGGCAGGAGAGTTTAGAATGAAGGCTATATTTGAAAAGGAAACAGAGTTAGATTTTTCTCACTCAGTTGTATTTCCATATATATGATATATTGACTGTTACAGAATTGGAAATTAGGATTTTTTGAAACCATTCCATCTGTAATTCTGTTTTATAATTATGATTTATTATGAATAGAGATAAGTTTCTCCAGGATAATGAATATTTTGTTACTGCTACTAAACCAGATTTGTTTTCTTCCCTAGAAGTTATTTTTAGGAAAAGAAATACATGTTTAGATATGAGAAGTACAAAGGTTTATATTTAAACAATTGTTTTATTCATGATATTTGTTTGTTTTAACCAGTTACCCACGGGTGTATTGTTTCCACAATAAAACTTTTTCTACCAGATGGTATGGAAGCCCGGCTCCGCTCAGAGTGAGTATAATTTAGTGCTCTTTAATTCGGGGATTAATTATTTTGGTTAATAATATTCTAGACAATAATAAACAGTCAGTGTTGTAAGATTATTTTAATTAGGTTATATAATTGCTGTTATATTTCCTGGAGTATGATACACTTTATTTTAAATTGCTTTTCACATTAGTTGAAATTATACTAAATAGAAAGCATTAGAGGCAGGGATTATTTTGTTTCTAAATTTAGTTTTATAGTTTTTATTTTAATTCGTGTCTAATTGTTTTTTCACAGTGTTTGGGGCATGCTAGTCGTGGTGGCACCTCCATCCCTTTGGGTAGGAGGTTACTGTAGCGGTTCTTAGACACTGATTGCCTGTACAATTAATACATGAATACCGAGCTCACAATCTTACAGGCCCTTGAATATGTTTTTTTTTTTTTTCACAGTTTCAAGTTGTGTGTTGTGTGTGTGTATTTAAGTGAAAGTCACACATACAATCTAGATTTTAAAATATAAACATAAGTACATTTTGATTTGGTGATTTTTACAACACAGCTGCATGATCCTTAAAAATCCTTTTTTTTAAATGCTTGAATTGCTAGCAGCTTGTTTCTGTACTCAACATGATATTTTCTGCCCTAAAAGAGGAGGGACAGTGATGCGTGAGAGCATGGAAACTGAAGGACAAGAGCAGTGAGTAGGAGAGAAGCAATAGAGATTCTTCTGTCACTGTGACCGTCTGTACTTTGATTAGTCATGTATTTTATACTTCACTTAGAAGATACCTTTAATGGAAAAAAAAAAAGGTTTATACAGAGAGAGAGCTTCTATCCGTTGGTTCTCTAACCAAATGGCTGCATCTGGGTCTCATTTGTGGGTGGCAGGTGCCTAACTACTTGGGTCATCTTGCCCAGGTTTTCCCAGGTCATTAGCAGGGAGATGAATCAGAAGTAAGCAGCAGAGATACCAACTGGCGCCCAGATGGGGTGCAGGTGTAACAGGTGGTGGCTTTACCTGTTGTATGCCATACAAAGCTTTTAAACCCAATGTTTTTCCAGTGCTTTCTTATCATTATTTATTTTTCATGTGAGAGGACCAGGCAGAAAGAAAGCAAGAAGGAAATATATACATAGAAAAGAAAGGGGCACGGGGGAGAATCTTCTATCTGCTAGTTCATTCTACAGCTGGAAGAGCTGAGATGTGCCAAAGCCAGCAGACTGGAATTCCATTGGACTCCTTCACCACTCATGTAGAAGGGGTCCTGGGGTCCTAAAGTACTTGAAGCCAACTAGGATGTGTTAACAGGTTAAGAAGTGGAGGACCTGGGGCTTAAACTGGCACTCTGTACTCATTTAAAAAAAAAATTTTTTTAAAGAGTATCTGAAATACAGCATAAATGTTAAAGATATTTTAAATTTACAAAATTAATGTTTCTTGTTTTAAACGGGTTTAATTATGAAAATAGGAGAAATTTTGAACTTCAATGAAACAACTTTTTTGAGCCCAGGAGCAATATTTTATAACTAAGAGTAACTCTTAATTTACTGATGATGTATAGCTTCTTGAAAGACCTTGAGGTCTGTATTTGGTAACAGCTTTTTCCTTCAAACTTTGAGCAGCTACCTGAGGAGTGTGGGTTCCCAGGTTCCAACTGGCAGAGTGTGTGAGTTTTTTCAGTTAATTATGACCTTAGTCATTGGGTTTTTTTAGTCCATTTCACCTTTGTTCCCATTACCCTCTTTCTGGTATTCCCCCCCACTTTTTTTTTTTTAAATATTAGCATCGTTTACAATTTTGCTGTAGTTCCTTGTACATGATTTTGATTGCCTTTCTGGAAAATTTTTGGACAGGCCATTCTCCTGAGTTGGAAGAAGATCCGATAGCCTTCAGAAGTAGTGTAGTCAAAGCCTAATGCCAGGTGTTCTGTGACTTGATCAGGGTTCATTTTCTCAACTGAAATATGAAGATGACAATAATACCGTTGGAGCAGGAACTTTATGAAGATTAAGCAACATTCTGTGCTTGAAGTACTCAGCCTAATACCTGGCATGGAATACATGTGTGATCCACATTAGAGCTGTTCCTGTTACTTTAATCAATTTTTGTAATGCTTAACATGCTTTTGGATGTGCCACATGCCTTGATTTTAGATTGTGTATATAGCAGTTAGTGCTTTTCAGATTTTCAGCAGGTTATTCTCCAAAAGCTGACTCTTGTTCCTTGATTTCTTATAGTATACAATTTTTTTCAAGATGTATTTTTATTGGAAAGTCAGATTTACAAAGAAGAGACAGAGAGAATGATCTTCCAACTCCTAGTTCATTCCCCAAGTGGCTGCAATGGTCAGAGCTGAGCCGATCCGAGCAAGGAGCTTCTTCCGGGTGTCCCACGTGGGTGCAGAGTCCCAAGGCTTTGGGCCTTCCTCAACTGCTTTTCCAGCCACAAGCAGGGAGCTGAAAGGGAAGTGGAGCAGACAGGATATGAACTGGCACCCACAGAGTATCCTGGAACATGCAAGGCAAGGAGTTTAGCTACTAGGCTACTACCCTGACCCATAAGCAATTTTCTAATGATAAGAAATGTAGATACTACATGAAGCTCCACTGTTCTAATACTGAACACTTGTTTTCATTTTCTGCATTCTCTGGCTCTTTTATATACACGTGGACTTTCTTCATAATTTAAATAAAATATGCCTATATCCAAGAGAGTCTGTGAAGTGCAAATGCATATTATCACATGTGTTACTGGATGTTTATCCTTTTGTTTGTTAACTAAATTTTCACAAGAACAGAAGATTTTATGTTTGAATCAGTAAGAAAGCTAGATTCTTACCCAAATTTTAGTAGCACCATTTGCTCCCATTTACATTTTCCTATTTGTTTCCCTTTATGTGCATATGCAAATAAAAGAATATATAACCAAAATGGTTATATCTGGATAGGGTACTAGCACTGAGCAGTTTTGATCTATTTGTTCATGGTTTACTTCATATATGTTCTATCATCAATATATAGTAATTGTACTCTTAAAAATGAGCTTATCTTGGGTCCAACACAGTGGCCTAATGGCTAAGGTCCTCACATTGAACGTGCCAGGATCCCACATGGGTGCTGGTTCTAGTCCTGGCAGCCCCGCTTCCCATCCAGTTCCCTGCTTGTGGCCTGGGAAAGCAGTCAAGGATGGCCCAAAGCCTTGGGACCCTGCACCCGCGTGGGAGACCCGGAAGAGCTCCAGGCTCCTGGCTTCAGATTGGTGCAGCACCGGCCATTGCAGCCACTTGGGGAGTGAAGACTGTGCAATAAAAATAAGTAAATCTTTTTTTTTTTTTTAAATGGGCTTATCTTAAAATGTCTAATTTTATAGGGTAAAAAGGAAAACTGAAGCCTGCACATGATTATTAAATTATTAAATTTAGTGAATTAATCACACTAATTAAAACATAGAAGTACAGTAGCGAGTTATATAGAGAAACCTCTGTAACACAGAGATCATGGATGCTCAGAAAGGAGTGGAGTGCTGGAAATTATTAGTAAATTTGATCAGTTGTGCCAGATCAGTTCCTTAGCAGCTTACACACATTTAGCCACTTGAATTTAAGAATCTGACCCAGTCTTCAAGCTGAGTGACTGGTCAGGTGCAAATGATTAGTACCTGCTAAGGCAGATATGTGTGCCCCAGACTTACCCCCAACTCACATAGATTATTTTGTAGGATATGAAATTAGAGGCCTTGCCTTCCTTAGCTGTGGGCTTATCATGGTCCTGCTTGAAGCTCTTTATTTAAGCAGATTCAATACAGTAATTTGGGTTGATAATTTTCATTTTTATGGTTGAGGAAGAGGAGATCTGCATTGATCAGGCAATTTGTCTTTTGCTGGGAAGGAAGAGCTAGAATTTGGACCCAGTCAGTGTAATTTCTGAACTTGCATGCTTTAGTTCTAAACTTTGTGTCAGTATTATTTAAGCAATTAGCAGCTAGTAACACTGTCTGTTTAATGTTTGTTTTAAAGTGACAGTTCAATTTAATACGTACATTTAAGTATTCAATTTCTGAGGTGGCTGGTACAGCAAAATAGTACTACTGTCCTTTTTAAAAAAAATATATTTGTATTCATTTGAAAGATTTGATTGAGAGGGAAGGAAAGACAGAGGGAGGCCTTCTATCCACTGGCTCCCCTTCCCAAATCACCACAGTGTCCAGAGCTGAGCTGACCTGAAGCCAGGAGCCAGGAACTTCTTCCAGATCTCCTACGTGGGTGCAAGGTCCCAAGGCTTTGGACCATGTTCTGCTTTCCCATGTCACAAGCAGAGAGCTGGATGGAAAGTGGTGCAGCCAAGACGTGAACAGGCTCCCACATGGGATGCCAGGCCACAGGGCAGAGGGTTAGCCTACCACCAAGTTGGTCCCAGTACTGCTGTTCTATTTAGCATTATTGTTCACTAGAGAAGGTTTCCAGATCTTAGCCTTTCTTTACTGTAGAACTTGGGTCTATAAGACATTCTCCATAGGAGTGTTTAATTTTAGAAGCTTAACCTATACATCCCCAAATTGGAGATGAGGGATTTAGAGAGTGATTCTTTGCTATGTCAATGTAATAAAACAAATCCTAGAGGATATCGGGGTAAGTTAAGTAAACCACAGAAAGACAAATGTCAACAGTTTTCCTTCTTATGGAAGGTAGAAACCTCTCTGAGCATGAAGTAGTGATACTAGAGGGTGAGAGGACTTCAGAGGATAAAGGAAGTTTGGTTAACAGGTGCCAAAATCAGGATACATCAAAGAAATGTTACACTGAATAATTGTGTGACTGTGATTCATAATAATCAAATACATGTCTTAAGAGCAGATGTAAGAAAGGAACTTCAAACCTCATAAAGTGATGGTATAGAAGGGGAAAGGTTGATTGCTCTGATTTGATCAGTACATATTATGTACTTGTATTAAAACATCACATTGTGACCCATCAATAAGTATAATAATTACTAATCAAAAAACATTGAAACTGCAGTTTAAGAACTGGGGAAATGATCTGAATGTGTATTTCTTAAAACAAATGCAACTGGCCAAGAAATATATGAAAAAATGCTCATTATCATTAACCACCAGGAAAATGCAAATCGAAATCACAATGAGATACTGTCTCACTCTCAATAGGATGAGTTTTACCAAAAAGATGTGGCACTAATCCCAGTAGCTATGATGTAGACCCAATCTTGATGTCTGGCGTTAGGTGAATTATTTAAGTAAATGTAAATACCTAAATGGAATAGTACCCAATGATTAATAAGAATTAAATCCAGTATTTCGTTTACAATAAAATGGTTGGGATTTTAGGTTCATTCAATGAATAAGCCAGGTGCAGAAAGGTAGATATTATAGGTTCTCTTTCATGTGTGAAGTTTAAACAAATGTCATTTTGAACTTATATTAGTGATTATTAGAATCTGGGAATGATGGGAGGAGAGGAATTGGAAGGATGTTGGAAAAAGGGTAACAAAACTCAGACAGATAGGAATGAGAGGTCCCAGTGTACCACAGCACACTGGGGCAATCATAGATCACCGTAATATGTTACAGCCTGAGAACCTGGAAAGCAGGAGCTAGAAGCCTCCAAACTTGAAAGGAAGGTAGGGCAGTGGGGATGTTCAATATCTGCTTTGATCCATTTATGCTTTCTGTATATATTAAAATTATGCACTTGCCTCAAAAGTGTATATGTTACATGTTAATCAAAATTGTCTTTTAAAAATATAGCCTAAGACTCCATCACCACCCTCAGTAAGTGTGGATTCTTTCCCAGTATTTAATACATTTTTGGATTGGAGCTTGCTTTTAGAAATATACTGATGTGTAAAAATTTGGTTAATGTATTTGTTACCCCCTTTTTATTCCCTACAAATTTATACATTTACAGAGGTTTAAAAAGATAATTCATGTTCTTTTAGCTATATGAAGGCAAATGTGTCAGTTTTGTGGTTTGTGATATTCTGGTACTGTCATATTCTTGTCTCCTCTAATTGTCAGGAAATTCGATAAAAATTCTAAATTTTGCTTTTCAGTGTCATCCATGCCCCATTACCAAGTCCTGTTGACAAAGTAAGTTGCTAATAATTATTCTTTATAGCCTGTTTTAGTTTACTTTGAAACTATTTTGTTTGTAATATGATTCATCTAGAAACTTATTTCTCTGTAACAAAATATGTAGAATATGTATAACTATGTAGTAATCCTCTGGTATTTAATATCTGGAAATTTTAGGATGTTTCTTCAATAAAAGGCTTTGTTATTTCAACCCATTAACTGTATAGACTATAAGTACCTATTTAGTTCTTAGGTAAAGGTAAGGAATGTTTGCTATTATTTTTTACTCTAAGTTATAGCTTTGTCTAGAAATTTCTTAAAACTTTCCATCTACATAGTTCACTCAACATTTGTATATACTGGAAAGTAGTAAAGAAATATGTGCTCTTTCATAGCAGTGTTCAGGTATTATTTCAAAGATCAGTTTTAACATGATCTGAACATAAACTACGTAATAATTACCAACTAGGAACTATTTTTCTTTTGTTCAAAAATAGCAGTGCATTAAATGATAGATACTACTTAATAGCAAAAACTCTTTCACATCTTCTGGCATTAAAGTGGTATTGGTTTTCTTACTGCAGTAACTGAACTATTGGGACAAATGTTCTACTTATTTCTTCCTTTTGGGAAAAGAATGAAAGCATGCTTTAAACTGTTGATTCCTTTTTAGTAATGTAAGTGTTTAATCCTGGGTTTCTGCAGTACCAAGAATTACTCCAGAAATAAATAATGGTCTTGTGACTTAGAACTTAGTTTAAAAAAAAAGTTGACTTTTTTTTCTTGTCTTCTAGTCAGCACATTAATAAAAGTATACTTTCTGATCACTAAAAGGAATGATACTGTGACCTCATTAATAAGTTACCGCTTAGGCTTTGTTAGTGTTGAGTAGGAAATTGCAGCCATGCCATGGGTCTCCATTCCACAGGTTTGAAAACCAAGCTGTTGTAATACTCTTGATTTCTAAAAGCTTGACTATGATTTGCAGTGTTTGTTTATTTATTTATTTTTGTAGGTTTGAACACCATTATCTCTCATCCTTTTTCTTAAAACCTGTGTATAGTTTGAGAGAGAGTAATTATCTCTGGCCACCGGATAAAATGTGAAATTTCACACCCTCAAGCACACACACATACAAATACCATTTTGAAATGGCTACTTTTTTTTTTTTTTGACAATCTTTACATAGTTAATTAGGGCAAAAAAGGTTCAAGGGCTACAGGAAAGTGGGTAAGGCTATTATTTCCACATTGTTTTTTTCCTGTATCTGGGGTAAAGGGGGAGGTAAAGGGAGAAGCCCCACCCAGTCTCCCACCCATCTTGCTCAAGTGGTCTTGATAGTTCAACAGTTCTGAATTGCTGCCAATCTCGCCATTCCAAGCACAGTGAAGTTGCTGCAGAATCCTCTGATTGACATACCATAGATTCCGTTTGCCCAGTTTTTCACTGCCAACATATGGCTGGGGTAGTTGATTGATCTGTTCTGTCCTCTGTGGTGATGCCAGGTGTCCTCTGCAGATTCCGATAGACTGCCGTATCCTCCATGTGCAGCTGGTTATTCTCTCCACTGCTCCGTCTGAGCCTCTGGGGAGGCTTGGTTCTGGCACTTGTACTCCATGGCAAGACCATGGTTTCTGAGTCCGGCAGTTCTATTGGGGAGATCCCAAAAGAAACTTTGTCTGAGGTGATCCCAGACCAGATTCTTGTGTGTACTTGCAAGTACAGGGCCCGGCACAGTCCATCGCCCCAATCAGCTGGTGGTTGCAATTGCTGGGTCGGTTCTGTTTCCAGCCCTGTCTTCCACTGGAACCAATGGGTGTTGCAGTCCAGCCTGATTCTGGAAATGGCTACTTTTAATAAATTGTTTTGGAGAACCATTTAACAATGAATTATAAAAGGAAAGTAAGTGGCTCTGACTTTGGAAGTATTATTTCTGCATTGTTTTCATGAGTAGTACTTGTTCTACCACCTGCTTTTAAGCTTTTAAACCAGGTAATCAGGTATAAATACCATTTACAAACTTTGGACATAGCACAGAGGTATATTGACAACTAAGGAAACTGATGAATTTTTAAAATAATGTTTTGTGCATTTAGGCAAATAGATAATTCAAGGAATTGATTTGTCTTCAATGTCTTTTATAAAAAGTGTTTTATGTGATTGTTGACACTGTATCATTTTATTTCTAGGTTGCTGCTAACACTCCAAGTATGTACTCTCAGGAACTATTCCAGCTTTCTCAGTATCTTCAGGTAAAAGTTAATCTTGAGACTTTCTTAAAAGCAGAATCAAATAAATAATTTACATTTATTTCTTTAGCTCACAAACAGAATTTAAAAGCACTGGGGAAAAAAAGAATTTTTAAAGTACTGGAAGAATATAAATACAAAAGAAAGGACAAAGAATTAAAAATAGGTTCATGCAGCCCAGTTCAGGCCTAACCTAGTGGCTAAAACCCTTGCCTTGCCTGTGCCAAGATCCCATATGATGCTGGTTTGTGTCCCGGAAGTCTCACTTCCCATCCAGCTCCCTGCTTGTGGCCTGGAAAGCAGTGAAGGATGATCTAAAACCTTGAGACCCTGCATCTGTGTGGGAGAACCGAAAGAAGCTCCTGGCTTTAAATCAGCTTGGCTCCAGGCATTGTGGCCACTTGGGGAGTGAACCAGCAGATGGAAGTTCTTTTTCTCTGTATCTCCTCTCTGTATATCTGACTTTCTAATATAGTTTGAGGCTGAGTTATAGTTATTCTGGTGAGGGAAGATGATTAACAAAAATTTTGTGCTTGAAATTTAGAGATTGAGGTTTTTTTTGTTGTTGTTTTGTTTTGTTATTTAAATTTTGGCTTTCTTCCTAAATCAGTTCCATGACCTTGGGTGAGTCATTTTACATTCAGGTGTCTTTTGTTTGAAATTATAGAACGAAGCCAGTGATCCGGGGTTCCTACCTTCTTTAATGGGAATCAGTCACTGAGGGATGTTCTGCCTCAGTTAAGGATATACACATCTATAAAAATAAATTATCAGTGTATTAGCTGGATCTTCTACCAGGTATAATGTGTTCTTACATTAAAACAACAACAACAACAAAAACAGCTCAACACATTTGTGCTTTCGTAGAATATCAAAGAATTCCCCAGATGTGATCCCTAACTGTAATTCCTGAGGTGCTTCATTTTCCTCCTCTGTGAAATGGATAGAATAATAGCATTTATTTTACTGAATTGTGAATAAATGAATTTATAAATATAAAACACACAGATTATTGCCTGGTATATACAGTGAAAAATTATTTACTTTTCAATAGGAAGGCATTTTTCAAAAATCTGTCTGCTCTTAGAGATGCAAGAAAACTTTGAGATTAATTTGGCATAAATTTCATTTTGTGTCTGAGTAATATGGTGCTCATAATCTTTAAATCATGATCCCAAGGCTGTTCCCTATTGTTGCTCATACTAATAATCTGTTAGTTAAGCTCATGCCTTGGTTTGTTGATTCCTAACTTTTTTTCTTGTGAATATTCATGGTAGACTCACCTCACTTTTCCTTTTTCTGTCTCCTTAAAGAGAAAATTATACCACACATTCTGTATATTTCGTTATTGAATTGCTAATGTAGATTCTGAACCTTTTGAATAAAAGTTAGAATGCATGCGTTCCATGTCTTAGAATTGAGAGACCTTTTATAAAGTGTAATTACACCATCTAGTGGAGGTAGATTCTAAAGATATAGTTGGTTAGTAGACTGATTTTTCTGTAAAACATTCTATAGCATCTATAACTTCTTGTATATTAGGAAGGTGTTAGGAGCAAATAAACATGGAATGTAAATTGTCCTTTTTCTATAGATTCTGAGATAGTTCTTTTATTAGATATTTTAAATATATTTTTGAGTTGTGTAAAAATATAATACCTCTAACTCTAAAATGATCACCTTTTCCTTGATTATTAAAGGATGTGAAAGGCAATACATTCTTTTTTTAAAAAAGATTTATTTATTTTTATTGCAAAGTCAGACACACAGTGAGGAGAGAGAGAGAGAGGAAGGTCTTCCCCCCATGATTCACTCCCCCGGTGACCACAGCAACTGGAGCTGCAGTGTTCCAAAGCCAGGAAGCAGGAAACTCTTCCGGGTCTCCCATACAGATGCAGGGTCCCAAGGCTTTGGGCCGTCTTTGACTGCTTTCTCAGATCACAAGCAGGGAGCTGGATGAGAAGCAGGGCCACTAGGATTAGAACTGGTGCCCATATGGGATCCTGGCACATTTAACGCGAGGACTTTAGCCACTCTAGGGTACTGTACTGAGCCCATGAAAGGCAATAAATTCTTGCTTCAAACATCAAATACTGTGTTTGAAGTGTACACTTGTCTGTTGAGGTAACTTGACAGTTTTAAGGTAGTAAATGTTCTTTGGATAATAACAGGAATAAAAGAAGGTAAAGAATGTATGCCAGGGTCTTTCCTCCCTTGAAGCCCCATCCTGTCACTACGGCAGGAGACCTCTCTCTCACTCTCAAATAAATCTTGTTTTGCACTCTGAAAATATACATGAGAAACATGGTGTACATTCTTCTTTTCATTCATTGTTCTGGGCCCAGCTCAATAACTCAATGGCTAAATCCTCACCTTCAAGCACTGAAATGCCGTATGAGTACCGGTTCATGTCGCAGCTGCTCTGCTTCTTATCCACTTTCCTGTTGTAGCCAGGGAAAGCAGTGGAGGATGGCGCCAATCCTTGGGACCCTGCACTTGCATGGGAGACCTGAAAGAAGCACCAGGTTCCTAGCTTCATTTCGGCTTAGCTCTGGCCATTGAGGGCATTTGGGGAGTGACCCAGCAGATAGAGGATCTTTGTCTCTCTCTGTAAATCTCATCTGCCTTTCCAATAAAAATAGATTAAAAAAAAAAAAAGAGTGTATGCCAAAACCACAACTAAGTGCCGCCAGCGTTTCACATGGAAACTACTCCCAGTAAAGTATGTCACGATGTTAACAGCTATAAAATGTTAACCAGTCATCTAACAATCAGACTTTGTTCACAAGTGATTTTCACTGTAAAATATTCCTTTGGAGCTGCCAAATTGTTATTTAACTCATTGATCCCTTAAGTACGTTGAAGCAATATTTGCTGAGTTCTTGTTTACTTGCAGCCTATTAATTGCTGCTAAGTGGAGTACAGTCAGAAAATTAGAACACCTAGAGATGCTGTGATAAAATAGCTGGGAGAGTGGTTCTCCCTGAATAAGCACTTCTAAAGCACAGAAATTTTTAAACAAAAGCTGTTTCATTTTAAAAGATCATTTTTATACACTGAAAAAATTATAAGCTATTTTAGCTGCTTGCCAAGATTATATTATCTTGTTTTATACAGAGTTTGTTTTGAGATATACGTTTTGGATTTATGTGTGTGTGTGTAGATATTACATATGTGTGCATACATATGAGTAAATGCAAGCGTGAACCAATTGTTGGCTTTTTCTGGTATAGATTTTTAAAGACACTCTTCTAAATTTTAACTAAATAAAACCTAAAGCAGTTTACTCGGTAGGGAGTTAGTGTAGCAATTAAGACACCCATATCACGAACCAAATTGCCTGGATTTGTTACCAGGCTCTGGATTCGGAGTTCAGTGTGCTGCTAATGCAGACCCTTGGAGGCCACAGTGATGGCTGGAATTGCTCAGTCACTGCTCTCTGCACTGGAAACCTGCTCTGTATTACCGCCTCCTGACCTCAGCCTTGTCCCAGCCCTGACCGAGGACACTCTCTTTGTCTTTATTTTTGTCTCTGTGCCTCTCAAAGTTGCTTTTATTTTTTAATAAAAGCTTATTTACATATTTACTATATTTGTAAACAGGTGAATTCTTTTCTTGGTATAGGTGAAGTTGCAGCTAGAACATCTCTAACAAAATTAAAATCCATCAAATTCTAAAATAATATAGCCTAGATACATTTTTAAAATTATGTTTAAAAATTTTTGGACTATATTAAGAGAAATGTAATAATATGAGACTATATTCCAAAAGAAATTTAATTGATTGCTCTTTAAAAGACTCATTGAGTTTATTAAAAATCTCTTTTGTGACTTATAATACTAGGAGGCCTTACATCGGGAACAGATGTTGGAACAGAAGTTAGCTACGCTTCAGCGACTACTGGCCATCACCCAAGAGGCTTCCGATACCAGTTGGCAGGTATCCTACTTACGTTTATTTTCAAGAAACATTTTAAATATGGTTTAATGTTCTTTGTAGCTTGAATGAACTAAAACTAAATTTTTGTGGCAAACATAGTTTTCTAACTAATGAACATATGTTGAAAATTTAGCCAGATATGGGTCAATTTTATGATTTCATCTTTTGTTAATTGAAATCTTTATATATGTATGTTATTGTGTAGATACTCTTGGGTTATATTTATATTTAACTTTTCTTCAACAGGCTTTAATAGATGAAGATAGGCTCTTATCACGGTTAGAAGTTATGGGAAACCAATTGCAGGCATGCTCCAAAGTAAGTATTAATCTCATTTATGTAAAGAAATCTACATAGTATTTTTTGTGACTTCCTTTCTTTGAATGTAATTCTGAGTAAATATTAAAACATTGATGTGTTTCCACCATTCTTTTAATCATTTGAAATGGGAAATTTCAAGTAACACCTGTGAGTAGAAGTAATAATATAATGAATGCTCGTGTATAGCTATAATTGTTCCGTTGTAGTTGATGCTTTTTGAAGAAACTAGGTCATTTACAGAAGTTCCTTCAGTTGGCAAGTTTTTTGGTCCTTTTTTTCTTTAAGATTTTTTTGTTTTGTTTTAATTTTTGTTGGAAAGTCAGATATACAGAGAAAGAGAGAAAAAGATCTTCTGTCCATTAATTCACTCCCCATGTGGCTGCCAATCTGAATCCAGGAGCCTGGAGCCTCTTCTGGGTCTCCCATGCGGGTGCAGGGTCCCAGGGCTTTGGGCCGTCTTCGACCACTTTCCCAGTCCATAAATAAGGAGCTGGATAGGAAGCGGAGGGGGCCCCCAGGATTAGAATTGGCACCCGTATGGGATCCTGGCACATGCAAGGCGAGGACTTTACCCACTAGGCTATCACACTTGGCCTCTAAAAAAACTTTTTAAATTGTATTTTATTTTTACATAGTTGGTTAGGGTGCAAAGGATCAAGGGCTAGAGGAAGATGGGTGAGACCATTGTTTCCACATTCCCTTTTTTCCTTCCTGTATCTGAGGGAAGAGGGGAGATAAAGGGAGAAACCACACCCAGCCTCACAATCATCTCAGTGTCCCCAATTTGGGCATGCTCCGAGGGTCCTGCTCAAGAAGTTTTGATAGTTCCACAGTTCTGAATTGCTGCTGATCTCACCACTCCAAGCATGTTGATTCTCTCCAGAATCCACTGGCTGACATAGTCACCTTAGAGTATCCGTTTGGTCTGATTTTTACTGCCAACACTTGGCTGGGGTAATTGATCAATTTGTTTTGAATATTTGATCAGAATAAACCTCTTCAGAATGACTCCTTAGTCTTTTTTTATAAAAGCCTAGTGGAGTTTGTTAGATTTATGCTGACAAACAAGCAAAGACATTTTTTGCACATTTCTTACCTCAGACTTGAAGTCCACATTGTTCCTTTCATACCGTTTTTTTTGCTTTTTTTTTTTTTGAACTATTATTTTAGGCTTGGTGCTTCTAAAGATAATTACTTTTGCCTCTGGATGTAATTAAGATGGTATGCAGAATACTAATAATTTGAGTATTTAATTTTGTGTTTTAGAAATTGTCAATCACTTTTTGTCTTTATTGGAAGTGAATATTAATATGTTTGTAAAGGTATAATTTACTGATGCAGTTTTTAAATATAGCTTCAGTTTATAAATGATTAGCATCATTTGTGTTTGGAGGTACCTTATTATAGAATTTAAAAATATTATAATCTGCTAATATTTAAAAAACTCTAAGTGCTTTTTTAAGAAAAAAACAACTTGTTTATAATTATAAATCCTTTTTTTCTTCTAGAATCAAACAGAAGATAGTTTACGGAAGGAACTCATAGCATTGCAGGAAGATAAACACAACTATGAGACAACAGCCAAAGAGTCCTTGAGGCGAGTTCTTCAGGAGAAAATTGAAGTTGTTAGAAAACTTTCAGAAGTTGAGGTATTTCACTTTTAAAAGTATTAGGTTGCTAGTAGAGTTATTTCTGAATTTTAAACTTTTCAGGGCCCTTTATATTTTTAAATATTTTTATATTTATTTATTTGAAAGGCAGAGTTATAGAGAGAAGAAGAGAGACAGAAAGGAAGAGATCTTCAATCTGCTGATTGATCCCCACGTGGTTGCAACAGTCATTCCTGGGCCAGGTCAAAGCTAGTAACCCAGAGATTCTTCAAGGTGTCCAACATTGGTTCGGGGACCTAAGCATTTGGGCTATCTGCTGCTGCTTTCCCAGGCACATTAGCAGGAAGCTAATCAGAACTGGAACAGCTGGATCTCAAACCAGTCCCCAAATGGGATGCTAGTGTTAACAAATGGAGGCTGAACGCACTCTGCCACGGTGCCAGCCGCTCCAGGACCTTTGAAACTTGGTAATATATGGCTAGAAAATATTTGTTCAGGTAGGAAGGAAAGAGTACACTGCTTTAGCCAAGTTCTCATTAGGAGGGTAGGACTCCTAACCAGGGAATCTTGGCAATTTGTATTTATGTATTTCAGCCTTTATACAGTGGACAGTGTTGTGTGCCAGATGGCCTCCTGTCACCTGGTTTTGCTTTTGGTCCAGGATGGTCTGGAACTGACTACTACACGTTAGCTCACCTGTCCTCCAGAGAGGAACTCATTGTTGCTTACAGTGTTAGAGATTCCAAGAGTGATTTATCTTCAGTGCTCTTTCTGGGTACTTGAGGAATAAAATTGTTTCACATTAAGCATGATATCATAAAAGTTAATACACTCAAAATATCTTAAAGGTTAAAAGTAACAGATTGTGGCCCTTTAGAGTAGAGTTGCGTAAAGGTAACGTTCTCTTCCTGACCCCTAGGGCTTTTTTTTTTTTGCAAATTCATACTTGCACTTTTTGTTTCCATATGCCTTGAAATAAATTAAAATCCACATATTACTGAACTATGTTTTATAAAAAGTCCAAGGCAAAAAAAAAAATGTTGGTTAGAATTACTCATAGAATTGTATCTTTATAAACTAAATTTAAAAAGTAGTTCTAAGTTATTAAGTTATATTTATTGAGTAAATTACTTACAAACTTGAATTGCAGCGAAGCCTGAGTAATACTGAAGATGAATGTACACACCTGAAAGAAATGAATGAACGGACTCAGGAAGAGTTAAGAGAATTAGCCAATAAATATAATGGAGCAGTTAATGAAATTAAAGATCTATCTGATAAATTAAAGGTATGTATTTACTCACCCTGAAAGAATGCTAATAGTCTGTGACACACTGGCTACTTCAACAGGTTGATGCCGCTGAAACTTGCAGGAAAACTTCGTACTGGCTGAAATTTATCATGACAACGAGGTGCTTATATTCCATGCAGCCCAACTTGCAATCCCATAGACAATTAAAAGCTGATTTATTTCCTCTGGGTGAAAATTTAGTAGGTGCTTCCCAGTAGGCATCTTTTAATATATTATCATGTATTTTCAGAAGTATGTTCTGATAAATGAGCTTTAGCAAAACCCAAGATTTTAGCTATGTTTTTTAATCCTAAAACTGCTTATCTTTGGGTTATCCTGATGGCAAACCACGATCAGTGAGTGCTAGAACAAGCCCAGAGGAATCTCAGCGTGATCTGCTTGTCCTCTTTTAACCTGTAAGGATGCGTTGACTCTGACTCAGCTGCAAATCCCTGTGCATACGGGACCTTGAGGTTAGGGTAGGTCACAGCACAAGGTCATGTCTAGTTGGTCCATTAAACTTTTTTTTTAAGATTGATTTATTTTTGTTGCAAAGTCAGATATATGCAGAGAGGGAGAGAGACAGAGAGGAAGATCTTCCTTCGGATGATTCTCTCCCCAAGTGACTGCAACGGCTAGAGCTGCGGTCATCTGGAACCAGGAGCCAGGAGCTTCTTCCAGGTCTCCTATGTGGGTGCAGGGCCCCAAGGCATTGAGCCATCTTTGACTGCTTTCCTAGGCCTCAAGCAGGGAGCTGGATGGGAAGCAGGGCCGCTGGGATTAGAACTGGTGCCCATATGGAATCCTGGCATGTTCAAAGCGAGGACTTAAGCCGCTAGACCACTATCCTGGGCCCAGTTCATTAAACTCTTAAAACTGGGTCAGGCGCAAAAGCCTAGTGGCCCAAGTCCTTGCCTTGCACACACTAGCATCCCATATGGATGCCAATTCTAATCCCAGCGGCTCTGCTTCCCTGCTTGTGGCCTAGAAAGGCAGTGTAGGACGGCCCAAGGCCTTGGGATCCTGTACCACATGGAAGACATGGAGGAGATCCTGGCTCCTGGCTTCAGATTGGCTCAGCAACAGCCATTGCAGCCACATCAGGAGTGAATCATCAGACAGAAGATCTTGCTCGCTCTCTCTCTCTCCTCCTCTCTGTATATCTGCCTTTCCAATAAAAATAAATGAATCTTAAAAAAAAAAAAGGCTTTTAAAACTAAGTATATCAAGATCTGTACATACAGTATACATACATGTAATTCCAACCATGGATTGAATACTTCAAACATATGCATTTTTTAAGGAAGACCAAATCATGCCCTTTCTTTGTGTGGCTGGTTAACCTGTAATAGTTTAAAAATTCTTCTTTTTTTTTTTTTTAAGATTTATATATTTTTATTGGAAAGGCAGATATACAGAGAGGAGGAGAGACAGAGAGGAAGATCTTCCGTCCGATGGTTCACTCCCCAAGTGACCACAACGGCTGGAGCTGAGCCAGTCTGAAGCCAGGAGCCAGGAGCTCTTCTGGGTCTCCCACTCAGGTGCAGGGTCCCAATTCTCTGGGCTGTCCTTGACTGCTTTCCCAGGCCACAAGCAGGGAGCTGGATGGGAAGCGGGGCTGCTGGGATTAGAACCGGCGCCCATATGGGATCCTGGTGTGTGCAAGGCGAGGACTTTAATCACTACGCTATTGCACCAGGCCCTAAAAATTATTCTTTTTTAAAGGTCTTTTGAAAAAGTACATGTGCCAGTATTCCCCTAGCTAAATGCAATTTTACCTAAAATTTCAGATTAAGTTACATTTCAGAATTTAGGATAAAAACTATAGTAATTTTAGTTATTTTACTTTCCTCTTTAAAAATTAATTTTTTTTCAACTTTAACCTTTCTTTATCATGGTGGGGAGCCTGTGTGATTGCTCTACGTTTTTCCTTTTTTAGGTTTCGGGAAGGACTGACCTGAGTGTCAATCCCTTTTGACATTACACCTTTGTCTTTATCTTCCCAGTTTAGAAACACCAGTATGTTCTAGAATATGGAATAATTTGTTTAGATATTTAGGTGAATAAGGCTGTCCTTGTTAAGGCTTATGAAAACATAAGAAGGTCTTATGGAATAACTAAATTTTCTTTTCTGTATTTTATTTTTTTCCTCAACAGGTAGCAGAAGGAAAACAAGAGGAAATCCAACAGAAGGGACAGGCTGAGAAAAAAGAACTGCAGCATAAGATAGATGAAATGGAAGAAAAGGAACAGGAGCTGCAGGCAAAAATAGAAGCTTTGCAAGCTGATAATGATTTCACCAATGAAAGGCTGACAGCTTTACAAGGTAAGTTAGCTAATCCATAAATTGATTTGATTCGATTTCTTTCTTTTTATCTGTGAAATATCTTTTTCTTGGACTTTTATTTACAGTACGGTTAGGACATCTTCAGGAGAAAACTCTTAAAGAATGCAGCAGCTTAGGTAGGTGTGATCCTGTTTCTTTACTTAAAGCCGAATATTTTTTTATCATTAAACCTTAGACCTTGTTTATTATCTCACACTGAGTGCTTTCTTAAAGGGATATTTTACATGATTGAATATAAAATAATTGAGCTCTTAGGAGACTTCCTTCTAAAATATATTTGATTGCCACCAGTGGGCACCATTGTTTAGTCCTTGAGATGAATGGAATTTCTGTGTGTTTCCTTTGAGATCTGTAGGTAAGAACAATACATGAATGGCAGGATCCTTTTTCTTTTGGGGTTCAGTGTAAGGCTGCTATGGAATTGGAACCTTTACTCTAAATTAATGGAAAAATGGCAAGTTGAGCTTTTCTTGTAAAAATACATTTAAAATGTTCATTCAGTACAGTCTTAGTATGAATTGAAATATAAAATGCCATGGTTACACTTTGACCACTTTTAAGTCATATTTTCTTTGATTAGGCAATGATATACTGTCTTAATCCTAGGGATACAAGTTGATGACTTCTTACCTAAAATAAATGGGAGCAGAGAAAAAGGTAGTGTAAAAAACTTAAATTCTTCCCCCCGTGATTTCCTTTTACTGTTTAAGCAGGATAGGTAGCCTAGGGTTTTAAGTATTTGGAATGAAATGCATGCTATTCACAGACCATTGAATTCCATCTTTCAAAATCAGGTTTCCTTTTATTCTGTAAGACATGTTACTGTATTATTTTCCTAGATATTCCTTGTTGTATGGAAATTTTAACTATTCAAATAATAGGAAAATGACGAAGTTCAACTGTATTACTGGTCCGTGTAGGCTCTTCCTAGTCCCTATTGTATTTTACAAAGAGGTATATTACCATTTTGTTCCATTGGGTTCTGCTTCTAGGAGATAATTGAGCACCTGCTGAGCATCCTCCCCTGCTCCCACCCTACCCCATGTTATCTGAAAAGCAGAGCGAGAAAGAGGAAGGTGCTGTGCGAGTTCTTTCCTAAGTGCCTGCGCCAGCCAGGGCTCAGTCAGACTGGAAACAGAAGCCTAGAATTCAGTCTGGATTTCTGACATGGGTGCCGTGGACCCAAGAACTTTAACTGTCACCTGATTCTCCCAGTGTGCACCTTACCGTAAAACTGGATTGGTAGTGGAGTAGTTAGGAATCTGATGTGGTATGTGGGCAGTTTAACTGCTGAATCAAACGCTTACCCCCGACCCCTATTTTTTTAATGTTCGAATTTATTTATCTATCCCTTGGATTGTTTTCTTTATCAGTCTTTCATTGATCAAAGAATGAAATCAGTCATTTCTGCCACCAGAAAAATCCTTTGTTACTTCTTAGTTCTGTCACCATTCTTTAAGCATAGTGTGAGCTCTCTGTTGTCAAAAACTGTAAGCTATTAGTTACTGCTTTGCCTACTATAACATGACGTACATTTTATCAAGTGGCCTTTAAAATGCTTCAGTTCTGAAGATGCCTGTTCTTCTACCCCTCCCCTTCCATCTAGCATTGCTCAAGCACCGGTAAGGAGGCAGATCCTGCACTACCTGCTTGCAGTGCAAAAGGAGCAATATCGTTCTGTGTTTACTCATCTATGTGCCTGTCATCTCACTTTTGATATAAACATTAAGTGGAAAATAACAAGATCCATGCCTAGAACTTCATATTCAGTACTTTTTTCCAGGCGTCAGGGATTATCATGGTAGTTCTTGGGCAGCAGTCAGTCAAGAGGTGGATTTTTATATTTTTTTTGTTTGATTCAGTTAACTTGTTTTTAATTAAGACTAGCAAAATAGGCTCAGGTAGATCTATATAGCAAAGTCAAGGCCTAATATCGCATATTTCATAAGTTTTGAAACTCAGGATAACACTTTCATCACTAATTGTTACTTGTTCTAAGTGTGATTTGTAAACTAAATTGATTTCTTAAAATTTCAACTTTAAATTTCAGAATTTTTAAAGGTGTAGTTTATATTCATTGCACAAAAATTACTAGTTGGTTGTCAAATATATACAGAAAACTTACATGAAATTATCTAATCATCTTCTGATAACTTGCTTAAATTTTTTTTATGTTTTCTGTCATTATTTTGCTTGTTTCTCTCTTTCTGACATATGTACTTTTTAATCAAATCCATCACCCTCCAGGTGTTGAGGATGTGTTTACAGAGTTGGAAAATTATTGCTTAAAATTTAACTGATTCAGAATAGTAGATTATTTTCATACTGTAATAGTTATAAATAGATACCTTGATTTAAAACTAAAGTTATTTTAAATACTAAAAGGTAAACCATACTATAATTATTATTTCCTTGGTGTATAGGAATTTGGGTCGGGGGTGATAAATTGGGTAACTTGAGACAGATTAACAATATTTTAGAGTAACTAAGCAGTAAATTTCTGTATATACTCAAATTGTGTTTTACCAGATTTAGTTATGAAATAGACTTTGGATTAAGATGGGGCCCCTTTTCCACTCTGAATTGCTTATAATATAGGAACATGCCAATTACAAAGTATTCTAATATTGCCAGAGTCCTGATTTTAATGAAAGTTACTATTTAAATAATAAAGTAATACATCTTCCAATGAGCTCCCTTTTTAAAATTATTTAAATATACTTTGCTGAAAGCACAGATTTTGTGTTGTAACGTTTGTATCTTATTTAATAAGTATTATAGCTTAGAAAATTTAGAATATTAATGCCTTATGAAAATATGAGCTACATGTATAATTAATTTTTTTGGTTTAAATAGTTAACCTAATTAGGCAGAACAAATTTTATTGATATGTTTAATTCACAGTATCCAAAATGTTGCATTTCAACATGTAATCAGCATTAGAGGATTATTAATGAACTATTTTGCTTCTTTTTACTATATTTGAAATCATGGTGTGTATGTTTTGTACTTACAGCACACCTCAGTCTGAACTAGTTGTATTTGTAGAACTCAACAACCACATGTGACTAATGGCTATAGTGTTGGACAGTGTGGGTGTAAGAAATCAGAATGTATAGGAAACTCATGCATAAATTGAAACTCAATTTAATAGTATTTCTCTAAGTTACATTTCTCTATCTTTATTTATAAGCAACCCTTTTCCCTTCAGTAAATATAATTTCTTTGAGATTGTTTTATCAATTTTTTTTAGTTTGGGGAAAATTAATTCCCAAAGATCGGAATTCAAGTGATATTATCATGATTCAAATCTTTTATATATATGTAATCTGTAAGAGCTTTCTCTGATACATATAGGCAATTTCTTTGTAGAAGTTGTAAACATATATGTGTGTATACTTGATCTTAAATTTTATCTAAAACAGTATAGTAAGTATTTTAATGAAGTCTAGGTTTTAAAATCCAAGTAGACAAAAGTGACTTTTAGCTTTGTCAGTTAATGGTGGAGTTTTCTGCTTTAATAGGTGTTGTGCAGCGTTTGTTGATTTTACTCTGAAATTTGATTTCAAATAGATTCTATGAATTCCTTTAGTTGGCTTCTGATGTAGTATAGTTTGAAAGTATCATGTAGCTTAGCAATGATGTAGAACAACTTTTCTCTTGGTTGTTACTACCCTCCTGAGGTGTGCTGTTTTGATCTTCTTGGCTCCAAGTAGCAAATTTTCTTTATGAAATAGTTATAAACTTTAGGATTCTTTTACACCCAACATTGGGTTTTTTTAAGGGCTATATTTTATCCCTATAACATCTCAAATATGTAATGCAGTGATCATTCCAAAACGTGAGTTATATGAACCTTTTATTTCCCTGTTACTGATGATGACTGTGGACTGGAGGCTCTGCACGCCTTGTAACTAGTTGAAGGATGATGACAGATTTAGTAGGGGCAGAGAAGGCAGCTAAGAGAAGTGACTTACTGTCAGAATAGGAGGTGTCTGCTTCTGCTGCAGAGTTGATCAAGGGATGTGGAAGGTTGAGATAAGGAGAGCAGAGGTTTTCCTGTGAGAGTGATACGAACTCATGTCCATTTTTGACAGGTTTTAGTGTTTTAACACCTTTCAGATTGTCAACATGTTGGGATTTATCTTTAACACTCAAACTTCCCAATCTATTTAGTATTTTTGAAAAAAGACACAAATATGTCATTGAAAGATATTATCCAAATTCAGTAGTTATTTGCATCAGAGTAATAAATTTAACTTTAATAAAAGGGCTAAAACTTATTAGAAGTACTGTGGTTCGGTTTAGTTCTCTCTATTCATTAAAAAAAAAGAAAACAACTCAGTTTTATCTGAACAAAAGCCGTTGGCCAAGCTCTTAATTTAAAGTGCACAGACAGTGGTTATAATCATTTGAACAAAGTTCAACAGTGTAACTTTTTGACAATATATGAATTAAAGATTAAATGACTCAAAAGGGAAGACTGTGTGAAATGATAAATATAGAATTTTTTATGTTTCTTCAATTTCAAAGAATTATTTGATGGTATTTTTAACATATTTACCTTTTATCTCCTGACTGATATGAATATTTAGCTTCTAAGAGGGGCTGTTAGAAAATAGAAATTAAATGTTAATGTAGTAATAAAATACAAAATTTTTAACATTATTTAAAGGTATTTGTTAAGTTCTCATGGAGAAACATTTTTGAAAATGGGAGAAGGTTTTTAAAGCAATATGTGCATTTTTTTCTATCTCTTTGGATAAAAACTGCACCTTTAAAAGCTAACCATTTGGGGTACAAATTAATGATTATTAAACTATCATTTTCAGTCCTTTATCTTCAACTGAAAAATATGTATTAAAATCTATTCAAATTTTATCCAGAATTAGCTATGTTTATACATTTCCGTTTTTCTCTTTGCTGTTGGTTTTCAAAGACCAACAATATCGTATCCTTAAAGGTGTTTCTTTCTTTATTAGAGCACTTGCTTTCAAAGAGTGGCGGGGACTGCACTTTTATTCATCAATTCATAGAATGCCAGAGTGAGTACAGAGTATTTTTCACATTGGTTTTAATGCAGTCAGGCTAAATGAGAAACTCCATGTGTTTATTTTACTAGACATGCACAAAGGGCCATCTTCAGACAATAGCCGGCCTTTTCATAGTGTCAGTATTTCTCTCTTTTGAGAAAAATATTCCTGTTGCATTTTGCCTTCATAGATGGAACAGAACATTTCAGATTAGTCTCTCTCTCTCTCTCTCTCACAAACACACACACACACACGCACACACACGCACACACACGTGTGTGTGCGCGCGCAAGGAAGTTTCAGGCTTGTTAATTAAGAATCATTACTGGGCCCAGCACAGTAGCCTAACAGGTTAAGTCTTCACCTTGCATGCGCCAGGATCCCATATGATCACCGGTTCTAATCCCGGCTGTTCCACTTCCCATCCAGCTCCCTGCTCGTGGCCAGGGAAAGCAGTTGAGGACGGCCCAAAGCCTTGGGACCTGCACCCACGTGGGACACGTGGAAGAAGCCCCTGGCTTCGGCTCTGGATGTTATGGCCACTTGGGTAGTGAACCAACAAACAGCAGATCCTTCTCCGTCTCTCCTTCTCTCTGTAATTCTGACTTTTCAATTTAAAAATCATTACTGAGCAGTTTTAAATGTTAAGTGTCTAAGCTTCCTGTGGATGCTTAATAAAGAGTAAAATTAAGCTGTTTATTTGAATTTTAGTTTTATCAACTATTTAAATTTTGAGGTTCTTAAATACATAGATTAACTGAGGCCACCAAAATAATTAGTTGGTGCACCCTTCCGAAGATGGCCCTCAGGGTCACAGGAACTTGCTGTTTCTGGGAAAGACGTTAGAGTAGATTGTCCTACATCTTAGAGCAAGACTGTCTTTAAGATGATTTTAAAGAAAAGTAGTCTTTTGAGGCAGTTTAGACAGCCATGCTAATCCTGAACAAAAATATTATGGTCCATTGTTGAAAATCATGTAAATGTTTACATTATAGTGCTCCTGAGGTTGTTGTAATTTCTTCATCTTCTTAGTAAGAAGTGAAGACCACTCTAGTTAGTAAAAATCCTTTGCTGACATCCGTTCTTTTTCTGATTAGGCAAATACTTTCTGAGGCATTTCCCTTTTTCTTGTCTTGCTCACCACGTTCCTCCTCACACACTTCCCTCCCCGGCTCGGAACGAGGGATCTCACACATTCCTGAATGTCTGATCTGATCTGGGGGGGTGTGCGTGCCTGTGTGGTGTCCCCATCTGTGGTGCACAGGGAAGGGTCACACCTGCTGATTACAGCAGGCAGAAGGTCAGTAGATCAATATTATATTCCATAGAGATCCTTCTGGAGAATAGCTTTAGGGGAGCTTCTGATTTACCAACTTTAGATGCTATAACATATCTAATATTATACGCTATAATATTAGATATATTAGTATTATTTTGAAGCGATTTATTTCATTGTCTTGTTCACAACTTTGCCTGTTTATTTACTTGAAAGGCAGAGTAAACAGAGACAGATCTTGCATCTACTGGTTCACTCCCCTCATACCCACAGCAGCCAGGGATAAGCCAAGTCAGAATCAGGAAGGCCATCGGGGTCTCCCATGCGAATGGCAGGAGCCCTCATATCTGGGCCAGCATTCGCTTGCTTCCCAGACACGTTAGCAAGGAAGTGACTGGGAAGCAGTAGTTGAAACTGAAACTGGGTCCGGCGTGGTGGCCTAGTGGCTAATGTCCTTGCCTTGCACACGCTGGGATGCCATTTGGGCACCGGTTCTAATCCCAGCAGCCCTGTTTCCCATCCAGCTCCCTGCTTGTGTCCTGGGAAAACAGTCGAGGATGGCCCAAAGTGTTGGGACCCTGCACCCGTGTGGGAGACCTGGAGGAAGTTCCCTGCTCCTGGCTTCGGATCGGTGCAGCACCGGCCATTGCGGTCACTTGGAGAGTGAATCATTGGATGGAAGATCTTCTTCTCTATCTCTCCTCCTCTCTGTATATCTGCCTTTACAATAAAAATGAATAGGTATTAAAAAAAAAAACCACAATATTCCCAAAGCAAAGGTCAGTGCATCTTTTTGTTGTCTCTAGTTAAAGTAACTTTTAAAACTTTATGAATTAATACAGCTACTTGGGGTAAGATAATTAGTATCCACTTCGGAAAAAAATTTATACTTTATTACATGTGATCATTCTTTGATAAGTTAATTTTGTTTTGAAAGTTGGATTTTATATTTTGAACCCAAAGAAATGTGAACATAAAATTATCAAAAAACAGAAAGTGTTTTAATCTGTTGTAGTTTATAAAAATGCTTTATGGGCCTGGTGCAGTAGCCTAGTGGCTACGTCCTCACCTTGCAACCACTGGGGTCTCATATGGGCTCTGATTCATATTGTAGCTGCTCCACTTCCCATTCAGCTGCTTGCTTGTGAACTGGGAAAGCAATAGAGGATGGGCCGAAGCCTTGAGACCTTGTACCCACCTGGTAGACTCTGGAGGAGGCGCCTGACTCCTGGCTTCTGATTGGCTCAGCTGCAGCCATTGCAGCCACTTGGGGAGTGAACCAGTGGACCAAAAATATCTGTCTCTCCTTCCTTCTGTCAATCTGCCTTTCCAATAAAAAAAAAATCTTTTAAAAATGAAAATTAAAAATTATTTCACTTTTAATTGTTAATTATTAATGTGTAATTTATCATGGACAATTTTATTTAAAATCATTTTTAAATATTTATAATTGTAACACAGGACAATTTTTTGAACATAAAGTTGATTAGAGATTTTCACTGCATTGTAATTATGGAGGAAAAATGGTTCAAATAGACATTCAGAATTAGCAAAGAAGTTTTGTGAATTACAGCAAATTTCCTCAGTGGTAATATTAGACAACTTGTAAAGTGATATTTATGAGGATTATGTAATATCTTAGGAAATATTAAGCTTGTGGTACATAGAAGGAAAAATTAGAATATAAAATCCCATTCAGGGGTCAGCATTTTGGCACAGCTGGTTAAGCCAGCATCCTGTATGAGCAATGATTCAAGTCCCAGTTGTTCCACTTCTGTTCCTGCTCTCTGCTAAGCCACCTGTTAATACAATGGAAGATAGCCCAGGCACATCATCCTTCTCACCTGTGTGGGTGATCCAGGTGGAGTCCTGGCCCCCTGGTATTAGCCTGGCCCAGACTTGGCCATTGGGCCATCTGGAAAGTGAACCTGCTGAAGGAAAGTTGATCAATAGGTCTATCTCTCTGTGTATCTTTTCTGCTTCTCCCTCTGTCTTTAACTCTGCCTTGCAAGTAAAGCAAAATGAAATAAATCTCACTCTTTGTACATATGGCTGACCAAAGAACAACAAAAATACAAATATTCTTGAACCTCTGAAGCCCCTGGGTCGTTGAGTACAATGACTACTAGTTTAGGCCTGTGTTTAGGATTTGTTTGGTTTCTAAGTTGCAAATAGCAAGGATTTGGTTATTAATGGTTCTAGCTGATTCCTTAAATTTGCATGGCCAGAATTAGAATAGGAAAGGTTACCTTAAATTCAGTTTGTTTTCAAAGAGACATTTCATTCTTCAATGACAAGATGCCATAATAGAAATTTTTAATTTTTTTTAAAGTATTATCGCAGGCAAGTCCAGCAAATCTCATAGTGTAGGAAATTTGTACTAACCACTTTTTAACCATTTGAGACTATTTACTGACAAGTACACACAAACTTTTTGCCATTTTCAGTAATAGGCATTTGAACTGATTTACGATCATGAAGAGTATATTCTCTATGCAGAGGTAGACCAGTTTTTGGAAAAGCAAACATTAAATACTTAGCCTTCATTGTTTACTGGTGCTTGTGCTTGCCTGGTATCAGTTCAACTTGTGCTTTATAAGTTAGAGAGCAAACAGTTTACTATCCATCTGATTCTTTGTACATGTCTTTTTAATATAATGATTTTTAATTTTTATATGTATGTATTTTATACAAATATATAAAAACATTTATGAATCCATGAGAGAATTATTTGGTTGTTGGCTCTCAGTTTCCATGGTGATTTTGTGGACAATAAGTGAAATGGAAAACATTTCAACTTGGTTTCCTTTTATGGTAATACAAACTATTTTAAATTATCGTTTCAGAGAATAGCTCTTAATCCCAGTCAGAGAGACTGGACTTCAAACAGATTATATTTAAATCTTTTGTGTAATTCCAGAACCACAAATTCAGTATTTTGTATATTAAAAACTTTTTTTTTTCAATAAAACTAAAAGTTTTTGCGGTATTTTCTTCTTCGGGGATTCGGGAGATGAGTTTGGTTTAGGCAGAACTTCACACTTTACAAACACTGCAGATTTTAATTACTTAATGTTTACTGTGTAAACTTAATGGATATAATGAGGTTTCTGTGTTTTGCCACCCAAGAAGCTTTCTGAGCTCGTGAAATCTGCATCTCTAAGTCTGTTTCATACATGGCCATGTGCTCTGTCATGTATATATCTTGTATACTGATGGGAAAGATGAAAAGTGCAACATGGAGAATCTAAACACATGGAGATCTGACCTCGCTGGGTGGGCATAGAGTGCGAAGCAGCCTTCCCTGGGCTGTTGCCTGCCCGTTTGATTTCACTTGCTACTGTGTGTCCTGGAAAGGGCAGTGGCATCACAGCCGGATGCCAGAACAAAGTTCCTCGGAGGTTACATTGTAGAGACTGTGTACTCCCTCAAGGGCATCTCCCTTCTGGTGGAGTTAACTGGCCTGAAGTGAACCTTATGTCATTATATTAATCCGCATTGACTGTGGGATTTAAGTGCTGTTGTTATTTCTAGACAAAAGTTTAATTCTTTTAATGTTTCATATCTTGTTGGATACTTCTTCTAAATTTCAAAAATGTGTCGTCCTGACTCTCATAAAACTCCAGTCAGTATCTGTGTGTGCTTTTTCTTATTTGCTTCTTTCTGTTAGGGTTTTGCTCTCACATAGAAATTGCCTTATTTGGGCCAAGTGTTGCTCCTGGGACTGAACGTTTATTTTTCATCACTATGAGGTCAGCCTCTGTGAACAATCTTGGGATTATTCTGATTACATATCCTGCTTGAACGCTTTTTAAACTTTGCTTTTTTCACTGAAGTTTCTCAACAGCAAGAGGCTCCCTGCTTATTGGAGGTTATATCTCCCATCATATCAAGAAAGAATGTAAGCTAGATATTGCTAAATTTCTTTTTTTGTTTCTTTGTCCTTATGGTGGTTTGTGTAGGATATATTGGAGGAGTATTTGTACCTATCATTTTCCCATTTGACCAGCTTTCTAACATTTCTACTTGCTATTTTCCCAATATAACTACTCAGGTGATAATCTAAAATTCATGTCAACTGTGTTTAAGTGTGTAGGCTGTATCTTTTAAAAAATTATCTATATCCATATTTTTAATGGCTTATTGATTTATTTGAAGGGCAGAGAATGACAGGTGGAGAGACAAGAAGACCTTCCACCTGCTGATTCCTTTGCAGTTTCCCATATCAGCAGGGCTTTTCCAGGCTCAAACTAGGAGCCAGAAACTCAGCCCAGGTCTCTTTTTGTGGGTGCAGAGACCCAAATACTGGAGCCATCATTCGCTGCTTTCCAGAACAAACATGAGCAGGAAACTTGCGTCAGATGCAGAGCTGGGATTTAAACCCAGGCGGTCTGAGATGGGATGCAGCATCCTAAACGGCATCTTAACATCTGAGGCCGACATTGCACTGTCACTGAGTTGCTCCTCTCTCAGCTGGTCCTCCGTCTTCATTTCTAGGACAAATACCTTCTGGAGCTGTTTGTTTATTTACCTTGATGATAGCTTATTAAAATCTGATTTCAGTTTCTTTCCCATATTTAACTTTATTGACCTTAAAGGTCACTTTCACTCATTTCCATTTATGATGTTTATAATTAGGTCAGAGATTTCCTTAATGCAAAAATTGATTTTATCTTTTAACAAGGAAAAATTTGTAAATTCATAGTTCTGTGGTGATGATTAAATCACATATCACAGACCTTGCTAGATCAAAACACAGAAAATAAGAATATAGCTTACACCATAAGATGTAAATTGGATAATATATGTAATTTGTAAGGTTACTAGAAAAGTCAGTATGCATTTGTCCATAAGAGAATCCTCAACAAAAAAATAAAGGAAAGCAGTATCATAGAAAACAACAACAAAATGATGAACACACACAAACATAATCTATTTATGCTCCCTGTGTAACCTCCCAGGACCCAGACCCAGATGGACAACTCCTTTGGGGACCCCTCCTGGCAAGCAGGAATCTCTGGTTTTTAATAAAATCTCTCACTTGCTTTACTCTTCCTCCTTTATTGTTGATGTTGTCATTCTGAAACAGACAACGCTAAATTTCTGCCAACAAATAGATGCTCCTAGACCCTTCTGAGGGAACACAGACCTCCCACCATGAAAATTTCAGTCCAATGAGATTCACATAAGACTTGTGGGTCAGAGAGATCTTGATACAAATACTAACATATTTTCTCATAGTTTATGTAATAGTGGACAAATTAGCCTCTCTTAATCACAATTTCCTCATTTATAAAATGGTATTGCAGTGCCTACCTGTAGGAATTATTAGGAAAATGAATTGAGGTTGTTTTTGCTAAGTGCTGTAAGTAGTGCCTGGCACATAGAACTACACATTAGCTAGTAAGTATGAAATTTATGGGGTGAGGAGAGGATAAAATTGAGAAGTATTTATGGAAGCTTTTTTAGGGAAATAATTTGTTTTTCTCCTTATCTTCCATTATATGACTGTGAAAGCTGATTGATCTGGCTTTATTACTTTTATTAAATAATATTTTCTTATAGTCTAGGGAATATCTTTTGATTACCAAAATGTATGTAAATTTTTACCTGGGGAAGTTTAATCTCAAACACATTATTTTGATGACTTCATAGCATTATTTCTTGAATGAAATCCACCTTTGAGACTTAGAAATATACAGCATGGGGCTGAGTACAATGGCCTAGCAGCTAAAGTCCTCGCCTTGAAGGAGCCAGGATCCCATATGAGCATCAGTTCTAATCCTGGTGGCCCCACTTCCCATCCAGTTCCCTGGGAACTGGGAAAGCTTTTGAGGATGGTCCAAAGCCTTGGAACCCTGCACCCAAATGGGAGACCCAGAAGAAGCTCCTAGCTCCTGGCTCCAGGTCAGCTCAGCTCCTTCCGTTGCAATCACTTGGGGAAAGAATCATCCGAAGGAAAATCTTCCTCTCTGTCTCTCCACCTCTCTATATATCTGACTTTGCAATAAAAATAAATAAATCTTAAAAAGAAAAAAAAGGAGAGAAATATCCAGCATGATATGTAGCAGCAGATTCTTGGGTTGTTTGAGATATCCTCAGTAGCTGACATTAGTATTAGATTGTCTGTGGTATTTGAATTTATCTTCTGCTTAAACATTTCAGTTACAGCTGTCATGGGAGGAGGACAGCTGTTTAGCTTTCAATTCAGTCTTGGCACACTTGTGCTCCCTTTAAACTTCTTAGCTTGAGCTTTCTTTTATTGTATGTCACAACTGTAATGTAGTCAGCGAGGAAACTGGCCTGGTTCTCTTCAGACATTGGAAAGAATTGATCATTTCTGGGAATCTGTTCGATATTTTCTGACTAAGCAAAATGCGTAGATGATTATTTTCAGATGTTAAACTTCCCTACAGAATTGCCTGCAGAGAAATGTAACTCGAAGAAATTCACAGCAGTCATATTCCCAATTGTTCAAAACTCCAAATAGCGCAACAGACCCTTAGTAGGCAAATGATATTGAGGTGTGCTGTGAAAGAAGCCTGACGTGCTATGTAAAGTTCAAAAGCAGGAGCTGACACGATTGCTCAACTGACTAATTCTCCACCTTTAAGAGCCAACATCCTATATGGGCACTAATTTGTATCCCAGCTGCTCACTTCCCATCCAGCTCCCTGCTTGTGCCTGGGACAATGGAGGTTGGCCCAGAATCTTGGCAACCTGTTCCCATGTGTGAACTTCTGCTGTGAAGAAGCTCCTGGCTTCAGATTGGCTCAGCTCTGGCTGTTGCAGCTATTTGTGGAGTGAACCAGCTGGTAGAATATATTGCTTTGTAAATCTGCGTTTTCAAGAAAATACTTTGTTTTTTAAAAAAAAGTTCAGGGCCCAGCGCTGTAGCCTATTGGCTAAAGTCCTCACCTTGCATGCACCAGAATCCTATATAGATACCAGTTCTAATCCCGGCTGCTCCACTTACCATCCCGCTCCCTGCCTGTGGCCTGGGGAAGAGGTAGAGCATGACCCAAAGTCTAGGACTCTGGACCCACATCGGAGACCTGGAAGAAGCTCCTGGCTCCTTCAGATTGGCTCAGCTCTGGCCATTGTAGCCACTTGGGGAGTGAAACAATGGATGGAAGATCTTTTTCTCTTTATTTCCTTCTCTCTGTAAACCTGTCCTTCCAAGAAAAATAATTTTTTTTTTAAGTTCAGAAGCAGTAAAAATTACAGTATATTATTTAGTCATGAATATTTAAATAGTGTGATTATAAAGAAATGTGAGAGAGTAAATACCTTAGAAATCAGGGTATGGATGTGTAGGAGTTACCTGGAAGGCTTTGGAGGCTGGTGGGAAGGTCTGTTTCTTGGACTTTTGTTACACAGAATTTTGCTTTATTAAATTTAGCTAATCTATACCTTTATTTTGTTTTTTTTTTCTTAGGTTTTTTTTATTCTATGTTCCTTTTTGTTTCTTAGTGTTCACAATAAATAAATACGATTTTAAAAAAAGAGGAAAACGAACAGTTACCTCTCAGGGATTCTTCCAAGAAACATGGTCTATACAAGAAAGAAGGTTTCTACTCTGTCCTTCAGCCACTCAGGGGCCTGGGTTGCTGCAGGCTTTGCTGATGTAGCCTCCTGCTCTCTCAGCATGCTGGTTCAGGTGCCCCAGCAGGAAAGGTGAGGGAAGTATAGAAAACTCATACTCTCAGACGCTGTACATCAGTCCTTGGACCTGCTTCAGTACCAGGCAGTCCTCTCGGGTGACCGGAAGGCACAGGCAAGCCAGGTGATACGGAACACAAAGTCTCTATCATGTTTTACTGGAGAACAGAAATCAGACTGTTATTAAAATCACCTTCTTAGATTGTAGCTGACTGTGGAATCATGCATTTTGCTTCTTTTTTAAAAAAGCAAACAGAAGAAGACTATTTGTTTATTTGGAAAATAGGCAAAGGGGGAATAATTGCTCTTCCATGCTCCTGTTAACTCCCCAAATGGCTACAGTGTCCAGGGCCAGGATCAGGCTGAAACCAGGAGCCAAGATTGCCACGCTGCTGTCTCACAGGGGTGGCAGGGACCCAGCCATTTGAACCGTCTTCTCCTGCCTTCTCTGGTGCAGCAGCAGGAATCTGAGCAGCCAGGATTCAAACCAACAGTCTGTTATGGGGTACCAGCATAACGACTACTGGCTTAACCTGAGAGCCATGACCAGTGCCAGTCCTCAAAGCTAACCTGTTATCATCCATTTTAGGAAGTTATGAGAGGATGTAATAGAAGAAAATCAGGGAATAAATAGAAGAGGATGGTTTAGAATCTAGAGACAAAGACATTTGCACAGGGGACCACCCAGACTGGAGCAAGATCAAAGAACTATGGGAAGGGAATCACAGACTGTTTAGTATTTTTGACAATATTGAATGTTTTATGTTCTATGAGAACTTGGGCTGGGGCCCTGTGTGATGGCTCAGTAGCTAAATCCATGCCTTGCAAGTGCCAGGGTCCCACATAGCCACTGGTTCATGTCCCAGCTGCCACACTTCCCAGCTCTCTACTTGTGGCCTGGGGAAGCAGTCAAGGACAGCCCTAAGCCTTAGAACCCTGCATCCACGTGGGAGACCCGGAAGAAGCTCCCGGCTCCTGGTTCAGATTAGCTCAGCTCCAGCCATTGTGGCCATTTGGGGGATGAACCAGCAGACAGATCTTTCTCTCTGTACATCTGCCTTTCCAATAAAAAATAAGTCTTTTTTTTTTTTTAAACTTGGGCTGTGCTTGATATACAAAAGCATAGTACAAGCAAACAAAAAAAGAAGCAATGTAAGATACAAAAATACTTAATGTAAAAGTATGGAAAAGAAAATCTTAGCATATGACTCAGATATATAAAAGTCAATGTAAATATTGATAGAGATTGATAAAGTGTAGCTTTTGTGGATGACAGGATATTAAAGCTTAATAGAAAATTTTAAGATAGTATATTAAAAAGTAGAAATGTAAATGCCAGAAAAATGGCTAAAAATTGCTGTTTCTATGAAGGGAATTTCAGGAATAAGGTAAAACAAATCAAAGAACAGGAAGGACAGCTTACATTATAAGGGACATCCAGTAGGAGTGATGTCCCTTCTTAAAATTTATTTTATTATGTAGTTCCATAGGCTCTAGGATTTTTCCCTTTCCATCCTGTCAAATTTCTTCCTCCCGGCTCCTGCCCCCCCCCCCCCGCAGATTTCCCCTATATTATTACAGTAGTAATATTCAAAACAGTCATAGTCCATCATTCTGCTATTGAAGTATAAGAAATAGTGTCTTAAGTGTATTGCTTTGGCTTTTTGTTTTTAAGAAAACAGGAACAAGCAGTGCTGTATACCACTTTATATATTTACAGGAAAAATAAATCGTTTAATTTGTTTAATTTCTAAAATTATTCCATTTCCTGAAATATGTTATACAGTAGGGATCTCTGCTGAATTTGTCAGCATGGAAAGGCAAACTATTAGTGTAACATAATTGTTGTGCTTCTTAACTTAGATAAGATACCTTCTTATAATTGCTTTATTTTAACTTGCTGCCTTTGATTAAAAGAGGATGGCGCTATTTTTTCCAAGTCCTTTGCAAAAGGGTCAGGGTTTTTAAAATAAGAAATCTAGTAAAAATAAAAAGCAAGTTGTCTGATTGCCCTGCATTTTCTGTTTTAACGTTATTGCGCTATCACAGTTTAGAGTTCTCTTAGTTTCCCTTCCAGGTTCAAGTTTTTGTTCAAGCTTGGTCATAGGAGTAATGTTATCATCTTTAAATTTGGTCATGGAATGTGTTACACTGCCGGCCTCGGGGAAGTGCTGCTCCCTTTGGGCTGGGATACTAACGTTTATTTTCTTTGGCAGAGAAGCTGATCGTCGAGGGGCATCTAACCAAAGTGGTAGAAGAAACAAAGCTTGCAAAAGGTTTGTATTCTGTTTTTCCCTATGGCTTTTGATAACTCTTTTGGATCATGATGTATACGTTTTCAAGGTCATTGTGTTTTAACCATCCGATTAGGTCTTACTACTGCCGAAATGGCGGTTCTCTAAGAGTATCAGACATTAGTAAAGCTTGCTTTTTAAGACAGATATCTTGGAATTTGCTTCTAAGATGGGCCTATAAGTATTGTTTTTGAAAGTTAATTCTTAAAATAACTTTCTATGTATATTTAAGAATTTTTGTGATTTGATTTCCAGTCTTATTTTCGTCTTTGGTCACAGGATTCTAATCAAACACATAGCAAATCTTTTATAATACAGTTCAAGTAAAACATTCTTAGAATTACTTCTTTGTGGGTATAACACCTTTAAAGTACATGTGACATTTAATATTTATTACTTTTTAGAATAAAAATACAAAAAAAAATTTTTAAATACTAGTTTTTGTCATGCCAGTGTATTAAAGAGAAGTGATTAGCGTTGGGAGTATAGAATCATATTTCATAATGGAAAGTAGTTTACTATGTTAATCTGTTAGAATTGTCAGATCTAGAGAAGAAGAAAGAAGATGAAAAGTGAATTTTAAAACATGGCTTTTAAGCAAATAAATTTGCAGATATGCTCATTGTCATAGTGGAATTTTCATCAGAGTGTAAAAATTAAAACTAGATTTATAGTCTTTTTCATCAGTTAAAATGAGTAATGAGAGATTGGAATGCTAAATTTTAGTATATTCTGTTTTGTTAAAGTAAGTGGATTTATTTGTCCTTTTTTAATATTTAAAAGGTGGTATTATCAAATATCTGGGGGATTCCATTGTAAAGTTTGTGCACAGCAGATGCCATATTTGGGGAAAGAATGCATAGAATATGCATCACTAATATTGTTCTGGCAAACAGGCATTGAGTTTCAGAACAGTGAACTATTTTTAGTACCAATGGCAATTCATTTCATCTTATTAAAGTTAGATGAGAACACACTTTAAAATAGCTTTTACTTCATCACCTAAGTACTTATTCAAATTAGCTGATTGAGTAGCCAGCATTTTGAAGTGCAAGTAGAGTTAAAGAGAAAAATTTCTCAAATCAGTTAAAGAAAAGTGTCTTGGTACCTTAGTGCTTTTGATGGATGCATAGTGAATGAGAATATGTGTTTAAAATTATTTTAGTGTCACTAAGGAAAAATATTTGTGTAGTGTTGCTAACCTCCTTTTAAAGCCTGGTTATCATTGTGTATAAAAAGAGTATGGTTTTTTCCCAGCAATTCTACTTCTTGGTTTATGGGTTGCTTTTTGTTTTAAGATTTATTTATTTATTATTGGAAAGACAGGTTTACAGGGAGGAAGAGAGATAGAGGTGGAAAGGTCTTCCATCCTCTGATTCATTTCCCAAATGGCTGCAGCAGCCAGAGCCAAGCTGATCTAAAGCTGGGAGTCAGGAGCTTCTTCCAGGTCTGCCACACAAATGCAGGATCCCAAAGCTTTGGGCCATCCTCTGCTGCTTTCTTAGTAATGAGCAAGGAGCTGGATGGGAAGTGGAGCAACGGGGACATGAATTGACACCCATATGTAAGAAGGTGCTTGAAGGTAGAGGATTAGCCAGGTGAGCCATTGTGCTAGCCCTTGCTCCTGTTTTGTTTTGTTTTGTTTTTTTAAGATTTGTGTACTATTTTATTGGAAGGGAAGATTTTACATAGAGACAGAGAGAAAGTTTTTCCACTCCCCATGTGGCCACAATGGTCAAAACTGAGCTGATCCAAAGTCAGGGGTCAGGAGCTTCCTCTGGATCTCCCACATGGGTGCAGGGGCACAAGGGCTTGGGTCATCCTCTACTGCTTCCCCAGGCCACAAGCATGGAGCTGGGCGGGAAGTGGAGCAGCTGGGACATGAACTGGCACCCATATAGGAAGGAAACCAGCAGATGGAAGATCTTTGTATTTCTCCTCTCTGTAAATCTGATCTGCCTTTCGATAAAAATAAATCAAACCTAGATAACAAGGAAAACACGTATCTACCTAATTGAAAAGGAGAAAAGAGATCTTCTCTCTGCTGGTTCACTTCCCCAAAAGACTGCAACCAGGCTGGGCCAAGTCAAAATCAGAAGGCTGAAACTTAGTTTGGGGCTTTCCCGTGGGCAGATGGTGTACAGATACTTGAACCATCATCTGCTGCTGCTTGGGATATACATCTGCAGAAAACTGGATTGGAGGAAGAGCCAGGCCTCAAAGGATGTCTACGTGCTAAGCAGCAACTTAACCACCACACCAAATGCTTGTCTTTTTTTGTTTTACTTTTCCTTGTAAGAGAGGCAGAGACACAAATCTCCCAACTTCTGCTACACTCCTCCAGTGCTCATAACAGCTGGTACTGCTGCGTCAGGTCAAAGCTGGGAACCAAGAACTCGTTTTGTGTCTCTCATGAGGGTGGCAAGGAGCCATCATCTGCTGCTTCCTGCAGTGCACAGGAAGCTTAAATTGGGAGTGGAGCCAGGACCTACACCTTGCCGCTCTGATATGGTTCTCTCCCAAACAGTAGCTTAACCAATATGCCACATATTTACCCCAGCAATGACTGCTTAATATTAGAAAGTTAAATGCTGCTTCAGAAGTAAAGAAGAGGTTAGCTTTTTAAAAATTTCTGTTTTTGTGAGAGACAGACACACAGAACTACTGTCTGCTTGTTCACTCCCCAAATTCCCACAGCAGATGGGACTGGGTGGGACCAAATCCAGATCTGTAATGTGGGTGACAGGAAAACAGCTGAGCCATCACCACTACCACCTAGTGTCTATATTGACAGGAAACTGGAGTCAGGAGCTAAAACCAATGATCAAACCGTGGTTCTCTAATGTGAGACATAGGTGTGTTAACCAGCATCATAGCTCTTAGGCCAAATGCTTTCTCCAAAATAGAAGTTTTGAAAAGACATGTTTCATTCTTGAATGGAGTTGGTTTACCTCCAAGCAATCACTATATTATCAGGAATCAACAATGATAGATCATGAGTTGACTTAATAAAAGCTTGCCGTTTTACTCAAAAGTAGATATGGGCCCTTAAGTCTTTTTCAGTCTTTTTTGAACACTGTTCTATACATTGGGAATATAGCAGTTAATGAAATAAACGCAAACTTCCGCTCTCATGCAATATACATCCTGGTAAGATCTTGATGGAAGATTGGATATCCCACCTTTTGAGGCAATTAATTCCACCTTCCCAGCCAGTACTCTAAATATAGAATAAAAGTTACTTCTAAGCCAGAGGAATGCTTCTGAAAATACCCTGCTATTGCTTTACTTTGATATCTTGATCATAAAATTGCCAAAAATACTAAAATCTGAGAAGAGTCTCTTTCCTGTTTCCTTTTCTGTTCTTACAAAGTGGTTGCTTTTCTATCCATATATAGAGGTTAGATGTGTTGGCCTGTTTTACTTGAGATAGTAACTTTGTGATTATAACTGGAACATTCAGAAATGTCTGACTGTACCACAGTATGAATGCAGCAGAGGTTCCAGATTAGATTCCTGGGGCCTTTGTGGTCTGTGACTTCACTTCTAATCTAAGCCCCTGTCACTCAGAAGCTGACCTTTACTACAAATGGCAACCAGGAAAAAGGAAAAGGCTTCTTGTAATTCATCATTTGTTTCAGAATTAACGCACAGATTTAAAAATGTTCTTACATGAAGTAGCCTTAAGTTATATTTTAATACTTTATTGGATATTGACAATAGTGGTTTTACATGTCATTGATTATAAAACTGTATATACTCCAAAAATTTTTTAAATATACCCACATTGAAACTATTGACATTAAAGGACCCATCTCCCCTTATCAACAAGCCTTTCTTGAATACCTAAAATGCTAATAGCTGAGAATAGTCAGTTGCCTGCCTGCTGCATCGCTACTTGCTGTCTCATAGCAGTTATCATTGCTAAGTATCTGCTGAAATGTCTTTTTAGGCTCCCTGATAAAACTAGACAGAACCATCAACAGCCAACATTACGACTGGAATCTTCAGGGAACAATTCATATTGGAGATTACCTCATGGTTCATTATGGTGTCAAATAACACTCTGATGTGTTTCAGAAGCCATCTTAAACATGTTAATGTGCATACACAAAAGTCTTTCCACACCCTTTTTCTCTGTGTCTGCTTTTTTCCATCACTTGTTTTTACCCAGTTATGTCCCATTTACCCTAACTGTATAAATCCCAAACACCTATCTGAATAGGGAGATAGACTTGGTTTTGATTTTTGTTCCTTGGTCACATTGCAAGCTTATAATAAACCTTTGCTTTCTCAGAAGGTTTACAGTCTGGCATTTTTCTAAGGATAACACAGAGGTAGGGCAGGCCTGTTGCTTGGCAACAGGATGACTATTTGAAATCAGAAAGTAAATGTCTGAAGTGTCCCCACTGCCAGAAATAACCACTGAGAGCCCTGTTACAGGCCTTCCCAGAACTTGAGTAAGTAAATGTAGTTAAAGGGGCATCTATTTTCAGTCTACTTCAGATTATATTATATATACTGCTCTTCAATTGTTATCCATTAGTAATAACTATATTATAATAATGGAGTGTATAGAATATTTTCTATTTCATAATAGATTTAATGTTCTTCATGAACAGTTCTGCAATGAGCACCTTTATATATTATACAGTGCATCAGCTACTGTTTCCTTGGGACTGGAACTTAGAAGTGGGTATGCATAATTAAAATTTTTATTTCACATTGCCACAAATATGTTCAAGTAGATAACATTATTTTTAAAACATATGCTTTATGACTATAATCTCCTGAAGGGAATAAATATGCACACACACAGAATGGTATAAATAGAACATGAGTAATTTCTAAGAAAATACAGAAGATGTAATAAAAAGGAACAACATACTAGAAAAATGAAGACTTCCTTAGAGATAAAGGAGCTTAAACTGTCTTACAGAGGGGCCAACGTGATAGCTTAACTGACTAATCCTCAGCCTATAAACACTGTAGTACATACCATATTGTAGTGGTTTGTATCCTGGCTGCTCCATTTCCCATCCAGCTCCCTGCTTATGGCCCAAAGCCTTGGGAACCTGCAGTTGCATAGGAGAACCGAAAGAAGCCTGTGATTCCTGACTTTGGAAGAGCTCAGCTCTGGCCATTGCAGCTATTTGGGGAGTAACTAGCAGATAGAAGATCTTTGTGTCTCTCCTCTCTGTAAATCTGCCTCTCCAATTAAAAATAAAAATTTTAAAAGATTTATCTATTTCCTGTTGGAAAGGTAGATTTACAGAGAGGAGAGACAGAAAGAACTTCCATCCTCTGGTTCATTCCCCAAGTGACTGCAACAGCTGGAGCTGAACTGATCTGAAGCCAGGATCCAGAGCTTCTTCTGGGTCTCCCACATGGGTGGGTGCAAGGGTCCCAAGGCTTTGGGCCATCCTCAACTGCTTTCCCATGCCACAAGTTGGGAGCTGGATGGCAGATGGAGCAATCGGGAGATGAATTGGCGCCCATATGGGATCCTGGCACATGCAAGGCAAGGATTAGAAATATATCTTTTTAAAAAAAAAAAAAAAAAGGAAAGAAAAGTACTTTATAGAACGTGTAAGCCACACAAGAGAAAATCACTTTCAATGTCAGGGAAAAGCAAACTCAACCAATATGGGCACTAGTTTGAGTCCTAGCTATCCCACTTCTGATCCAGCACCCTGCAAATGGCCAGGGAAGCAGCAGATAGCCTCATTTAGCTCACCCACAAGGGAGACCTGAATGAAGCACTTGGTTTCTGACTTTGACCTGGTCCAGCACTGGCCATTGCCAGCCGCCATCTGGGAAGTGATCCAGCCAGTGGAAGATCTCTGATCTCTGTCCCCTCTGCCTCTCCTCTCTCGTAGTGTCTTTCAAATAAATGAACAAATCTTCAGTTTATTCCCAATGTATTCAAATATACAAGGGGTCTTCAAAAAAATTCATGAAAAACCTGTATTCTTAAAAAAAAAAACTGAATGGGTTTCAAAACTTTTGTTAGGAAAAAAAAAAACTTAAATTCCATTTTTTCACAAACTTTTTTTGAGCTTTTGCTGTAACTGTACTTTAAAAAGTTCATCAAGGGTCAGTCATTTGCCACAGCAGTTAAGTCCCTGCTTGAAGTACCCACCTCCCATGGTAGATTACTGGAGTTTTAGTCCCAGCTCTGCGTCTAACTCCAGCTTCTTACTAAGGTATGTCCTAGGAGACAGAAAATTGTGGTCTATGGGGTTCCTACCACACCCGGTAAGGATTGAACCCCTGGCTCTTGGCATCAGTCTGGACCAGACCTGACTGGTGCTGGCATTTGGGGAAGTAAATCAGCAGATGGAAGATTTGTCTGACTCTCTTTGAAATAAACATACATGTATTTTTTAAGCTCATAGAAAAGGAAAGTTAAAAAAAAAGTCTATTTTGTGCCTCAAAAATCATGAAAATAATACATAGTTTTTCATGATATACATTTCCATGGACTTTTTAATTCTCTTTTTAGAAATAAAATATTCTCAGTTTCCCATTTTAAATTATGCTTTTATATCAAATAGTTGTGATTTTTTTTTTTTAGTTATAAAGAGTTTTATTATGAGTATAGATGTTTCTAGGACAACCTCTTAGCTAGTGTTTTTCATATAAAAGAGTCTTTTCCTTTCATCATCCTCATACAATGTCCACATTGTCCTGGGAATTTTGCTATATTTGTTGCGGTTCCCTGAACTTTAGCAAAGCTTGCTTCATTTTTTGTTTCCATTTGGCAAATAGACAACCTTGAACAAAAGCCCCAGCCCTCTGAGCAGCAGACATGAGCCACATGGTAATTTAACCTGAGCTGCGTGTATTAACCTGCATTCCATTTTGGACCAGGGTGCTGAAGAAGTAAGAGATTTAATCATCCTTACTGATTCCTACAGTATTTTGCATAGAAGTGGATTATGAGCATTCATTCCCTGAAGCATTTCCAGATATTTGTTATCTTGAGATTTTACTTTTCTTCTTTTCTCTGTAGAAAACCAGTCAAGAGCAAAGGAATCTGATTTATCCGATACTCTGAGTCCGAGCAAGGAAAAAAGCAGTGACGACACTACGGGTAAGTCCATGTAGCCTGATGCTTTACAGCCTGTGGTTGTATTTGTTATTGGCAGTTTAAGTATAGAATTTAATGTACGTAGAGATCTCTAAGTTTTTATTTTGAGAAGGAAAGCAGTGCTTGTTTTTTTAATCAGGTCACTCCCTTGAATTTAGGATATTTTGCTAAAACCACTTTCAACTATCTAAATGTAATACCTATGTTAAGTTCTGATTATTTCTTTTCATAATGATAGCTTGCTGGTATAGCTGAGTATTGACTGTACTTGTCTTCCTCCCCTCATTAGACGCCCAGATGGATGAACAAGACCTAAATGAACCTCTTGCTAAAGTGTCCCTATTAAAAGGTACTTTCATATTTTGAAGAAATTAAGATAGGTTCTGTAAAGTAACAGGAAGTAAAATTCAAAGTTGATAATTGGTGTTCTATGCTTCAAATAAAACTATGTAAGTTGTAAAATAATTTGAATCAGTAAATATTGTGAAGGGTAAAATGGTATATGTAGAACATGAAATGTAACTGTAATTTTTTGTTGGCTCTCTCATCTCTGATAGGAACTTACTATTGCTAGTAATTAAGGTAAAAAAAAATCATAACTTTACCAAAACAATTATTTACTTGTTACAGTTGTAAATCTCTTCATTTTACGGCCTTCTTCTTCATCTAATAAATTTTGCAGATAGAACTAAAATACAAAGTGTACAAGAAAGGATAAGCGATATATATGCAAGAAAGAGTTTAGAGGAGGACCCATGTTGAGTCGGTGTGTGTGCGTGAGAGTGTGTGTGAGTGTGTGTGTGTGAGAGAGAGAGAGAGAGAGAGAGAGAGAGTGTGTGTGTGTGTGTGTGTGTGTGTGTGTGTGTGTGTGTGTGTGATGTGGGGAAATGGTGATGAAAGTGGGCGCAATAGGGCCTACTTTTCATTTTATGTTTCACAACTGAGTTAACTGTACTAAATGTTTTTCCTTGAAGGCAAGTTTTCACTTTTCCATTTCCAGTTTCAAGTGAAGGTTTCCTGACTTGTTATCAAGAAATTCAAAAATTGATAAGAATTGTATTATGCCCATTTCAATGAATTTCAAGTGTTATTAAACTCTACATTAATGGAATATGTAATTTAACATGCAAATGTCTGCTGTAATATCATTATCGTGAGTTACTAATATGTATTTTTAACTGTGCTCTTTCTCCAGGATAAAATGACTAAAAATACTTACTATAATTTGCTTCTAGATTTTATTTAACTTTTCTTGTGCTATCTTGGTTATGCATGTCTCAACACAAAAGAGATTGACATTCTTTTGTTGTAAAGATTATGGTGTGACACTAACTCTTGCTTCTAAAATAAACATGTTTTTGTCAGATGACTTGCAGGGTGCACAGTCAGAAATTGAGGCAAAACAAGAAATACAGCATCTTCGCAAGGAATTGATCGAAGCCCAGGAGCTAGCTAGAGCAAGTAAACAAAAATGCTTTGAACTTCAAGGTGAGATCCAGATTGCTTTGATTCTTTAAGGAATATGTGGAAGCAACATGGTTGAATTGGATGGACCCAAACTTGGAATCCAGAGTATATATACTAGTTGTACCTAGTGGTAGCTACTTTACAAGATAATTTACAAGGGAAATATATATTCCTTCTGATTTTTATAAATACATTCATCAATAAATGAAAGAAAGCAGGCAAAATTAAAGGGCAGCATCTGCCAACATCCCAGCTGCTTTACTTTCTAACAGCTCCCTTACCTTTGCTATCATAAACCAGTAGTCTGTGATATTCACTAGAACTTACATTCCACATCATTGATAGTAATTACCTGGTGGCAGTCAGTAAATATTTTTGGAGTGTCTTAAAATGGGGAAAAATTAACAGTCCATAAAGTCCTGCTGTTTTCTAAGATGACCTTCTTGACCAGGAAGAAAATTTAACCTACTAGGAGGGAACAGGGACTTCCGTTACTAGTTCTTCGTTTCCTGTTTCTTGAAGAAATTGGAACTGGTAGTCATTTAGTTGAACCCTTTACAGGGTACAGACTAATATAGTTAATCCCAAGAAAAAAATAAACTTTACTCTTCAGCAATTATTTAGTACTTTGGGTTGGCAGTAAACATGAGGAGTTTAAATCTGGCTTTTAAAAATTCAAGCTCAAAACACTGATTAGCAATTATCAAGAATTTTTTTTCATGTGAGGAATAGCACATATTATTTTAAAGGTACATGTCTACTCAATTGGTTAAATTGTTACTTACCACTGTTTTATGCTCCTAAAATCTAAACTATCTAACTGATAATACTTACTGTGTAATTTTTGTTAATTTCAATATTCTAGAAAGAATTTCATAGGAACTGCTAGCTGCTCAATTCTTAATACTTTCGTTACTTCCTATAATTAGATATAATGTGTTTTTGTGTTTAGCTCTTTTGGAAGAAGAAAGAAAAGCCTATCGAAGTCAAGTTGAGGAATCCAGCAAACAGATACAGGTTCTTCAAGGTATGGAACACACCAAGGATGTTTAAAATCCTTATTCTCTGCTTTTAGTGATTCAAAAGAAACAAAGAGTAAGCAGACTGGGGTCCTTTTTCACAGCTTCAATTCTCTAAAACCTTACATTATAACCAGGTCTTTGTGGAGCCTTTATTTTATTTGACTTTATTTTTATTTTATTTTATCTTATTTTATTTTATTTTTATTTTTAAAAGATTTTCTGTATTTTTATTGGAAATGCAGATATACAGAGAGGAAGATCTTTCATCCGATGACTCACTCCCCAAGCAGCCGCAATGGCTGGAGCTGAGCCAATCCGAAGCCAGGAGCCAGGAGCTCTTCTGGGTCTCCCACAAGGGTGCAGGGTCCCAAGGCTTTGGGCTGTCCTCGACTGCTTTCCCAGGCCACAAGCAGGGAGCTGAAAGGGAAGTGGAGCAGACAGTTGTTCCGCTTCTGATCCAGCTCCCTATTGATGGCCCAAGTGTTTGGGGCCCCTGCCAACCATGTGGGAGACCTGAACTGAGGCTCTGGCTTCGGTCTGACCCAGTGCTGGATGCTGAGACCTTCTGGGGAGTGAACTAGTGAACGGAAGATATCTGTCTTTCCCTCTTTCTCTGTGACTCTGTCTGTCAAATACATCTTAGAAATTCTTTCTAAAATTTATTTAATTAATAGGAAGAGAACAATATATATGTAGTATAATCTCTTCCTGTTAATATTTGATTTTTATCTATGTATAAAAACATAGGAAATAATCTAGAAGAATGAAAACAAAACGTTATTTCTCTCTGGGGAGAGGAAATAAATATCACTTTGACTTTTCTTTTTGGAACCTGTATTTTGACATTTTTTGCATCAGATATGGATTTGCCTATACAGTTTAAGCAAAAGCAACAGTGTTGAGAACTGGGCTGCATAATAGCTACACATGTGAGTTGTTCTTTTATTCCTAAGTCTTGTATATGAAGAAAGTGATGAGTCATATACTTTTGTAGCCCAGCTGCAGAGGTTACACATGGATATTGAGAATCTCCGGGAGGAGAAGGACAGTGAAATCTCAAGTACTAGAGATGAATTGCTTAGTGCCCGGGATGAAGTTTTGCTCCTTCATCAAGCAGCAGAAAAGGCTGCTTCTGAGCGGGACACTGACATTGCTTCTTTGCAAGAAGAGCTTAAGAAGGTGAGAGCCGAGCTTGAGCGGTGGCGGAAAGCAGCCTCGGAATATGAGAAAGAAGTCACGAGTCTGCAGAGCAGTTTCCAACTTCGCTGTCAGCAGTGTGAGGACCAGCAGAGAGAGGAAGCCACAAGGTTGCAAGGTGATTGGGCTCTTTTATAGAAAGCTCTTAACTCTGGACAGCGGTAACTTCCTCACTCGTGAGAAAGAATTGTTCAGCCTTTTCCTCTCTGATAACAATCAATTGTATAAAAGCACTGAAGTGTATATGTTGGAGTTTTAAGCGTTTTCTTTAGATCTGCAGGCTCTACAAGCTAAAGAGCTGGGTTTTTGTTTTTTTTTTTTTTGTAATTTCCTATCTTATTTAAGTAATATTGAGTAATGTTGAAATTATTTGCATAATGAAAATGAAGTGGAAAAGAATACTTCTCCAATAGAATTTCTTGGATATGGATGCAAAGTAAGCAGAATCAAAGAACAGCCATGTAAAGTATTCAAGTGGGAAAAGTATATTCTCTGAAATACCATTACCGTTTGAATTATTTTGGAAATTACATTCCGCTATTAACAGGTATGATTTGGAACTATTTTAGGTGAACTGGAGAAGTTGCGAAAGGAATGGAATGTATTGGAAACCGAATGCCATTCTCTAAAAAAGGAAAATGTCTTGTTATCCTCAGAACTGCAACGACAGGAAAAAGAATTGCACAAGTATGCAAGAACTCTCTTGTAGCTTCAAAATATGTCTTTATCTTGAATTGTTATCTGAGTTTAATGGATTTTTGATATTTAAATACCTTCCTGGTGTATTCATGGAATATAAATTCATTAAATTTCTCTCACCCCTTTGAAAAACCTAAACATCAAAGATGTGCAATTAGTAGTTGAACTTGCCTTGTAAATTTCAGTAATGTTTTTCTTTCATGCCAGTAACCCTTTCTGTTAGTGACTAGGTGACCATGAAAAAGAACATATACTGAGAGATAAAAATTCAGCTTCTGAATTTGAGAGAATTATATGAAGAGAAATAATATGTAAGATCAAGAATTCTCAAAAACTGCTTGAATCATTTTAGTATCCAGTCCCTTACAGGCAAACCAATGAATGCATTATATTTGTTCAAACAAATATAATGGAGTCAAGTCTCCTTAATGACATTTGTCATATTTCAGTTTATTTAAAGTTGGTTTCCTCCTTAAAAGCTTGGTTCATTCTATTGAATGGTTTTTGTGTATTCATTTTCAATTTGTTTGCAAGAGATAGAAACTAGAAAGAGATAGAGATCCTCCATCTGCAGGTCCAATTCCCAAATGTCAGCAACAGCTGAGACGGAATGGGGCTTTAGCCAGCAGCCTTGAACCCCATCCAGGTTTCTCTCTATTAAGGGTAGCTAGCAGGGACCCAACTACTTAATGCATCATCACACATTGCATTCCAAGATGCACATTAGTAAGCTGCATCAAAAGTAGAAATGGGGGTCTGACACAGTAGCCTATTGACTAAAGCCCTTGTCTTGCACATGCTGGGATGCCATGTGGGCACTGGTTCCTGTCCTAGCTGCTCCATTTCCCTTCCAGCTCCCTGCCTGTGACCTGGAAAAGCAGTCAAAGATGGCCCAAAGTCTTGGGACCATGCACCCAAGTGGGAGACCCAGAAGAGATTCCTGGCTCCTGGCTTTGGATTGGCGCAGCTCCGGCCATTGCGGCCGTTTGGGGAGTGAATCAGTGGATGGAAGATCTTCCTCTCTGCATGTCTGACTTTCCAATAAAAATTTAAAAAAATAAATCTTTAAGATATTACCTAGCATATAATCACTATGTGATTTATACTCTGCAATTCCTTAATTAATAGGTTTGATTCCGTTTTTTTTTTTTTCTAAGATTTATTTATTTTTGTTGGAAAGGCAGATTTACAGAGAAGGAGAGACAGAGAGAAAGATCTTCCATCCACTCCCCATTCACTCCCCAGTAGCTACAATAGCCAGAACTGAGTGAATCCAAAGCCAGGAGCCTCTTCTAGGTCTCCCATGCAGGTGCAAGGTCCCAAGGCTTCACGCCATCTTCAACTGGTTTCCCAGGCCACAAGCAGGGAGCTGGATGGGAAGTGGAGCTGTCAGGGTTAAGACCAGCACCCATATGGGATCCCGGCACATGCAAGATGAGGACTCTAGCCATAGGCTTCTGCGCCGGGCTCTCTGTTGGTTTTTATAGGAAGGAAATTGTACAGTTCCACTACCCTATTTTGCCTTCATTCTCTGTTGTCTGTGATATAAAAGAAGGAATTGAACAAGAAGTTTCTACTCCTGTGTATCAAGCTGTTTTACTGCTATTCATATCATGTTTTTTGTTTTAACATCAGATTATAGAAGTGATCAGAATTAAACCTATAGCACAGCTTCAGATAGGATTGCATTCATGCCTCTTATTTGACATTGTGGATCACTAAGATCCTCTGGTATTGTTTGTGTCTGTATAATATGGCACAGACATGCAGGCTCAAGAGTATTTAAGTAGAAAACATGCCACAGCTCAGTCGTGTCAGGGGCACCTCGTTTTTCATCCCAGGATTAGTGTTTTCCCCCAGTTTGGTGTCTTCTCATTAAAGCAGTTTTGTCTTTTTGACTTGGCAGTAGCTCCTAAGCTTGTAAGTTTCTGACTCTGTCCTTTTTGTCAGTCACTTAAACTTACTAGAAAATAAGTTGAATAATACATATATATTTTTTTCCTATAGAAGATAGTTTTTCATGACATAATAAATATATAATTTGGCCTAACAAAATATAAAAGTATATACCTCCTAATTCTTTTGCATGTTTTTTCCATCTGTGTGTATTTAGTAGAATACAGCTTTAAACATATAATTTCTTCAATGCTTGTTATTTTATGAAACATCACATTTTTTTTTATGCTTTCCTGTCCTCCTCTGGAATCCATTCTGTCCCTCCTAGTGAGATATGTAAGAAATTGGACTTCCTGCTGTGTCCCATTTTTTGCCGACGAATAACTACCTGTCAACATTTGTGTTGCAGTTCTCAGAAGCAGAGTCTAGAGCTTACCAGTGATCTCAGCATCCTCCAGATGACTAGGAAAGAGCTTGAGAACCAAGTGGGGTCCCTGAAGGAACAGCATCTTCGGGATTCAGCTGACCTAAAAACTCTCCTCAGTAAGGCTGAAAACCAAGCAAAGGATGTACAGAAAGAGGTAAAGCGAAAAGACATTATGAGCCCAATTATGGTTGGACTTAAAGCCACAAGCAAATCAGATATCCATGCTAGTTAGAAGTAAAGGGAAGCAGAAGTTCCATTAACTGTCACAAAGTTGATCCTTGGAGCATCCCTGTTTGGTGATTTCTACCTGTGTAATATGATTCATCAGCAGAGTTTGGTTTCAGAAATACAGATATGCATAATTGCGTTTTAATTTTTCTTTGCAAGTTAGTTGACCTATATGAGAAGCCCTTTGTGCCCTGTCCCTCAATCTATTGTTTATCTTTCAAAGACAATATCTTCTATAATTTCGTCTAGAAAGCAGACTAGAGCCATACTGTAATGCTGTTTGAACTCCTCAGGTGAAGCCAACCTGAAAAGTTACTTAAAATTCACCTCATCATCACTCAGCCAACCACATGTTTTATAATCTTTTTACTTTCATCTCCCATCCCCTTTTTTCTTCTTCACCAGCATGCATGTTCATCTCTCATGATTTGTTGCTTAAAACCTTGGCTTGGCAGCTATTTAATTAAGGATGTTAAAAATAATAAGAGTTAACTTTAAAGCAGAGACCTTCCAAGGCTTTGGAATTGGCTGCAGCGCAGTAAGAGCTGCACTCAGCAGTGTGCTCCTTGGTGCTCCTTGCATCTGCACCTGGCCTGCTTAGGGGATGGAAAGGCTGCTAAGGCCTGATCTACTGATCAAGGACCATCCCAATTGTTGACTGTCTTAAATGAAGGACTCTATAAGTTGGAAGGAAGCTGTGGACTCACTTTTTTAATAATGACTTTCCCAAAATTATTTCTTAAAAAATTGTTTTATCAATGCTGTTTTTCTTTGCCTTCTCCTTTCCTTGTAGTATTCTGAACTTGGAAATGATTATTGTTCTGTCTTCATGTTTGTTCCTAAAAAAAAAAAAAAAAGCTGTAAAATTCATGTGGACATATTGGTTATGTAATATGTTCATTTTTACCTTGCAAAGGATATGTGTTTTAGGAGAAATCTCATTTATTTGGTTGGAACACAAATTTTGTGCCAAAGTAAATATCCTGGTATTTAATACTGTAAGCACTTTGTGTCCTTCCAGTCCATATGCCATAATTCTTTCAGAATCTGGGAAGACTGCTATGGTTGGAAGATGATTCTGTTATATGTTACTGTGAATGCATTAGCCATTTTGTTGCATTATTTGTTCGCTGTTTTTGGTCACTGAGCAGTCAGTGCAAAATGCTTTAACTGTTTCCACAAATGGCAGTGGCATGTTGTCACGATATCTAAATTGTTGATAGTATTTGGATTGCATTAAATGCAGCATATTTAAAAAATGTCTGATCTTGTCAATATGTTTCTTCTCAATTTTCTTGTTCACTGTTTTCCATTGTGAAATGCTGTATATATAGTCAGTCATAATCCTGTGAAAATGTGAACTTGCTATCTTTCCGTTTGTCCTGTTGTCAACATATTTGATACTAGTCTGTAACTAAAATAATTTTTAATGAGGTTCTTACTGGTATAAGCCACTGCAAATGAATAATCACCTTTTAACACACTTATAACTGCCTACATTTCCCCTTTCTCTCCTCACAGAATCATACTTAAGGTGCAGTGCAGTGCTATGATTGTATATCTTTCTCATTGTAACAGCCTCTTCTATTATTAGAAGCAAGCTCAGACATGTTATTTTTATGAATAAGAACTAAAGATGTTTTATGATATTGTGTGATATTTGCCTCTTAATTGGGGCTGAGCTTGTTTCCACCCCAATTGGAAAGCAAGATGGAAAAAAAAAAATGACATACAAGCAAGGTGTGAAATTTAAGCTGCAGAAAGTGACCTTTGTTCCACTAGTTAAATTTTATTTATATATTTGTGGCAGTGTTCAGATGAATACTTAAAGCATATGAGAAAAATAAATTTTAAATCTCAGTATTAAGAGAAAATAATGGCATATCATCTTTATATTTGACTGTAGAAACCATCTACTATTTTAATTTCATCTGATTTGCCATTACTTAATCATAACAATCGTAAGATGTTGAGCACACGAGCTCACACTGCAAAAGCTGATTCGGAAAAGCTGTTTGGCTTCACCACTTGGCTGTGGGGCCAGAGTCTTTTGCAGCCCCTCCTTCTGGAAGGAACAGCAGGATCTTCCTGACAGAGCTGCAGCCTTCCTCTGCTTCTGCTGACAAGGCCTAGAATAATTAAATGCTTTAATGTAAAGCGCAGGCTGGATCTAAGATTGGTGGAAAAGGAAAGCAAGGGAAATTTGTGGACAGCAAAGAACTTTTTGCTTCTTCTTTCTTAGTTATTGTTGAGAGTCAGATTGTGTCGTGGATCACTGAGAATTGATTAGTTTTGAAGGTGCAGAAACTAGGCCAGGTAGAGTGACTTTGCTTTGGCAGCCTTCCAGTAACCTTCTGCGTCTTGGAAGGAAATCACAGACCTTCACATCCACTGGAAAAAACTGCGGTAAAGGATTCTTTAGTTCATTCTCTGGCATAGCACCCAGGTTTATGCTGGGAACATTGTTAGGTGACAGTTTCAGGTTTTGTCTCTTCTCCCCCCGCTCCCCCATCCCTCACCTCTGTACTCTTGTGTTTCTTCTCCCTTTGTAGTAATCTGTGTGTTGGCGTTAACCACTTCCTCTGGCCTCTCTCTTCTAGTGTTATTTTTTTACATTTTCATTCTTTCTTGTATTTATATTTTAATGGAAAAGAGCTTCCATGCACTGTTTATTCTACCAAATTGTGTAAGAGCCGGGGCTAGGCTGAGCCAAAATCAAGATCTGCAGCTCAATCCAGGCCTCCTGTGTGAGTGGCAGAAAACTTCCAGCTTGAGCCATCATTGCTGCCTCCCAGCATGTACATTAGAAAGCAGGTGGTATTGGGAGCAAAGCTGGGGCCGAAATGCTGGCCCTTCAGTATGAAAGGCTTCCCAAGCAGTGTCCTAACCGTGAGGCCAAATGCCCACCACAGTATTCATCTTTTTTGAGCATACTGATGAGTTCCTAATTAGTCCAAGATGCTTGAATTATTTAAAAACACCATTAATAAAGTTTCCTTTATTAAAGAATTTTTATGGTATAAGTAGTTTTGAAACTGGAAACTTTGCAGCCTTATAGGCTATAATGGAGAAAGTAGTGGAATCTCTGGTATGACATACCCATGGTGTATGTATTTCCTGTTTGGTGCTTCTCCTTCTGTCTTCCTTCTAAAAGCTTCAAAGATGCTAGTGTGGGACAGCAGAGGCAGGGAGGAAGACACATCTAGTAGCAGAACAGTCTCTGCTCTTTGCCTGGAAGCCTGGCTTGCAAGAAAGATGTCTAAAAGTGGAACCTGTAGAATTCTAACTTCCTAGGGCCTGTTAAAGTAGGAGCAGATCACACCTCATTTTACTTTGGTCTCACTTATGTTCCAGGGATTTCATTTGTCTGAAAGTCACATTACAGTGAACCATTTCCCAGGACAGACAGTAGCAAGTTTCATTATAAGTAAAGCTTCTTTCGTAAACAGATGTCTAAAAACATTTTAAACTATATTTATCTGAGAGAGCAAAAGAAATAGCCCCCTCCCAGAAGTTGACTCCCCAAACGCCCGCAATGGCTGGAACCAAAGGCTACAGCCAGGACTCAATCCAGGTCTGTCAAGCAGGTGGCAGGAGCTAAACTACTTGAACTGTCACTCGCTCCTCCCGAGGTGTGGTGGGAAGCTGTAATCCGGAGCATAGCCGGGACTTGAACCCAGATACTCAGAGACAGTATCTTAAGGTTAAGGTTTAAGGATTAAGGTTTCTTAAACAGCATCTTGACTCTGTACCTAGTACTTGTCCCTAAAATTATTTTTAACTGATGCAAGCCTTATGTAGAAAAGATCAGAATTTCCCATAGTGCTAAATATTTAGATTTATTTTGTGTTTCATTTAACTAAAAATCTCAATCAGAACATTTTAGTACATAATAATGCTGGATAAAGAAAAACCTATTGGGAGTTAATACTTTTTACTTCAAGGCTAAATAGCTTGGGTGACATTGTCCAGGATATAAATCCAAGCTTTCTAATATTGCCATTTAATTTGGCTATGGAATTTCTTCCTTCCTTCTTCCCTTGCTTGCTTTCTTTCTCTGTTTCTCAGTTTACAATTTTCCTTTTCTCCTATAATTCACTTGGTGAAAAAGGTGAAAAGTGATCCTTTGTATTAGAAAAAGATGACAAAATGGTGACTCCTGTTAATTTTTCTTTTACACGTAAGGGCCAGAATATTCTTAAAGAAATTCAAGGTAACTATTAAAGACAAGAGTGTATGTGAATCTTACCCTGCTTAAACCAGGAAGCCTTGACTTCGGCCTTGCAGGTGACTGAGTAGGGTCTGGTATATAAGCCTGAATAGCACCATAACTTCATGCCCATTTTAAGTTGAGTCTGCACAATTTTTTTTCTTTGCCTTTAGTATGAAAAGACACAGACTGTACTCTCAGAACTGAAGTTGAAGTTTGAAATGACTGAGCAGGAAAAGCAATCAATCACAGATGAGCTCAAACAATGTAAAGACAACCTGAAGCTGCTCCAAGAGAAAGGAAATAATAATGTAAGTCTTTGCGAATTTGGCTTAGCTTTGACTGAAAGGCAGGTGAGAGACTGGAAATGGATTTTCAGAGGACTGTATTACTGATCTGGGAACTAATGGCCTGTGATACAAATGAAATAAGCTTTTCATTATGAAATTCTACAATAGAATCATTGTTATTAGTTTCTTTTAGTAGGAATTTGCCCTTTTACCTGTACCCCTCGAAGGCACCAAGTCCTGCGTGGATTGCCCTGTTTGCAATCAAAAGAGCTAACCTGTCAGCTTTTCCCACTTGAAGTCTGAAGTTCTGTCACTAAGCCATCATCTTGCTCTTTTTCCTCCTTTGCTGAGAAATGAAGCACTGTACCACCAGGGATCCATTTAAGGGAAAGTAGTACAATACTAATCCTTAGCATTTGGTTCTATTCCCCCCCAAAAAAAATGGAGACTTATTTATGGTTTTCGTTTTATACTAATAATGTTCTCACCAAGGTACATCCTAAAAGTGTAGTGTCTCCCTGGCATCCTGTAAATATTAGAAAATACTTGGTGAATTTCTGCAGGACTTTCAGTGAGAAAAAGTTGAGAATATTCTGGCACTGGTATAAATTGAGTCCAATTGTGTTTGGTTCCATTTGTGAGAAAGGCAGATGGTCTTTGATGAGCTGTTATACTAAATAAGTGTTGTGTTGTGTGTTCTTGGTGATCATCGCCTTTGTGGGCCCTAACTGATGGATGTTCAGTGTGATTGGTTGTGCTCTGATTATTCCAGGCTCTTGTCACGGCTTGGCCACTGCAGAGGGTGTGAGCCACGTGCTTCCTGCTGAAGAAGGCACTCTGCCTAACTTGCAGCACGAGGCTTCCGAGTGATGTTGCATGGCCGTCCAGTTACGCAGTTGCACACAGAATGCTCATGAGATGTGTCCAACTGCCCTTTGCTTAAGAAAGTCTTGATTTGTAAGCAACAAAGGCTTACTGCTTAGACGGAAGCCTTTTAAAAGTTGGTGGATTGTATATGGAAGCTCTATGCTAAGTGAAAAATAGATTTCATTTTATGAGAATAAATCTACAGTTTAACATGTAGATGATAGAACTCTTCTAAAAAATCATACAATAGTAGTTTCATTACTTTTGTCTTAATCCATATCCCTCTGATTAAGGTATTTCAGTCTACTTCCTATTAAATAAGCCTACAAAAACATTTGGCATAATCAAAATCCTCCATAAGATAATTATATTCTGCTAACATATCAAAAGCCCCAAGAGTCAGGTGCCTACGTATATACCAAAGGTTTTTCAGGCCTTGTGTTAGAGGGTATGCATTATCAAGAGCATTTATTTCTAAGCTTGAAAGCAATACCATCTCATAAGCAAGTGAGTTGTCTTTTGTTGGGGGTGGGGAGGGTTGCAAAAAGGGTTTCATGGAGGGATAAAATAAACTTAGTCATTGCCAAGGGAGTACATTATCAAATAATGGATTCCAGATTTGAAACAAAAATAATACACTGTTAAGCAGAGCATGAGTTGGTGAAGTGTTGTCGTTGCTCTGTCTTAATGTGCTGCATTTCATTAGCGTGGTAAGGACACCCACGTTGCCCATTGCCTCCAGCTGGTCCCTCTCAGCTGGTAATTTGCCAACATACATATCACAGTCCATTGTTCTGGATTGTGTCAAATGTCTTTAAAATATTTGAATCAGTGCGAAACCTGAGTGGTATATTCCTATTACCTTGTTCTCCTTCCTTCCCTTCTACCCCCCGGGGTCTAAATCATCTTATTTGATTTTTTTTTTCATAGCATAAAATGATTTTAATATCCCTTGCCTTCTTTAGCCTTCCATATTACAACCCGTCCCAGCCGTATTCATCGGCCTATTCCTGGCTTTCCTGTTTTGGTGTTTCGGTCCATTGTGGTAGAGAAAGGTACAAGCACTATTGTTGAGTCCTTGTCTGTTTGTCCCCGTCACCTGTTTGTGCCATATTTGTAATATAGTGCATGGCAAAACCACATGGGTATTTTGTTAGCTGAAGCAAACCCTTCATTTAGTATGCCATGTATTTGTGTCCTGCCAGTGAGCTGAACAATCCACTAATCATATAACATTTTGTCTTGTTTCCTTTGTAGTAATTCTAACCATGAATCCCAACCTAACCAGTTATTACTATGCTTCCTTTAACTGAGTCTTTATCTCCAGCAAACTGAAGTAAACAGTGCTTTTCTACAGTATTTGTAACCCCTTCCCTATTATGTGCTTAATCAGATTTGAATGAGAAATGAAGAGTTTGCCTCTTTGAAGTTTTCAACCTGTCTCACCCTTCCTTCCTTCCCCACTATCATTCTTTGGTAAAGAATTTCTTTTAGACTTTTGGCTATTTACACTATGACTATAAATATTTTTAGAAAGATTGAAATTAGCATAATGCACCATTGACTCACAACTCCAGCCCCAGTATATACAGTGAGAACATAAGCCTATCCCATTTTTTCTGAGCTCTGAGCTGCAACATCAGAATATTTCTTTAAAAAGCAGTTTTCTCTGTGAAATCTGGAATACTAGTAAAAATAAAGGCATCAGCCAGGGCACAATAATATTATAAAACCCTCTGAAAGTTAGGGAATAGTCCATCAGTGCTTGTGTGGAATGTTCATATGATTTTATTATGCAAGGCAAGGTCTTCACCGAGAGGCTCAGATCCGCAAGGCCCCTGATGACACCATTCCATCTTCAACCCCATCTAACTTTGTCTTCTGGGCTGTGGTTTCACATTAGAGAGTCAAAGTCCAGGCCATTTTCTTTCTGTCACCTTAGTTACAGCCCCATGTGCAAAACTCTCCCAATGTGTGAGGCTTTTTAAAATCAAGAAATAAACATTCTAGGCAGAAATACTATAGGGGCCTATTTTCATCAGTTATGTAGGAAAAAGTAAATTGCGAAGTAAATAAAGCAGTTGAAGTCCCAGAATTTCTTAGAAATCATTAGTAGATTCTCCTTATAATGTAAGAGTTGAAAATTCCCTGGGGTTCTCATGGGGTGCATTAGACTTCCAAAGAGTTTTCCTACTTTACAACTCTCCTTATACCTGCACTCCCTCTTAACTTTTTTTTTTTCTTTTCTATTCAAACTTTGCTTTCACAATACAAAAATAAGATTTTTCCAATATCCTCTTAAGTATTCAGGACTCTCTGCAACGAAGGGGTTAATAGGTATGACAAAAGAGGGGAGAATGTGATATTGACTCTTGGTTTCTTTCCACACAGAAACCCTGGCCCTGGATGCCCATGTTGGCTGCCCTGGTTGCGGTGACAGCCATCGTGCTGTACGTGCCAGGTCTGGCCAGAGCTTCTCCATGAGAGCGTTCCTTGAGTCCGTACACCGTCTCCCTCTAGAAGCTGGCATCACACTCATGCTGGGGACAAACAGAACCATTTTCTTCTTTTTTACCTCTTAAAACAACAGAAGTGCAAGAATACAACTGTAGGGTCATTGCTTTAAATTATATAAAATGTATCTGTCTATAAAGAAGATATAAAATTGTGACTTATTCTACTGTAAGCAATAATTTGCTTGCAATTTTTCATGTAATTTTTAAATTAGTATGTTGAAATTCTGAATATTATGGTGGCCTAAAGTAGGCTTCTTGGTACACCAAATTATTTATAACATTTAAGTTTATGGGTATTTTACTCTGAATTCTGATGGCCAGATAATTCATTTTTCTGATTCGGTAACTACCCGAACCAAACAACCAGTACGTACATGGGAAGAGAGGCCCTGTGTGCTCAGTGCCTATCAGTTTGAAATATATACACATATATATATTTTTTACATATTTACGCCATTTTTACTTATTGTAAAACCACTGAGCTATTGGGAACAAGACATAGAGACAACTATTTGTGTGGATTTTTTTTTTTTAAGGAAAAATACATTTGAACAATATTCTGTTAGAGTAATAATTTGGGAATATGTGCACGCTTGTTTAGCCTTAATGTGACTTGAAGATGTGGAGGACATCAGCTTTGAAAACTTTCCATGAGAGTTGTGTATTTTCTTGAGCAAACTAAAGTATTTCTGGGAGCAAAAAACAGTAATTACACAGTCTCAGTGCAGTCAACCAAACCATTGAGTCAATTGGAATGTAAATTATTAAACCTCATGTATTTAAAGAGATATTTTCTTTAAAAGCCAACTTACTTTCTCATATACAGCATTTTTAGAAAGCATGATTTTTTTTTCTATCATCTGTTCCTCCAAGCATGTTTAATTGAAGAAAGAATATCTCTTTAGATAAGATTTTACTGACTTAATTTGGTTATGATATTTTGGAGCTAATTCATGTGCAAGGTGGCTGTTGTGATCTATCAACAGATATCCTGGTTGATTATGCCAATGGTTATTTTCTTTTTATTGCTGTTAATTGGGACTTTCTGTCCATAAGAAGCACTATTCCCAACATTAATAGTGTTCCATGCACAAAGAGGCACCTCAGCACTGCTTAATATTATACAATTCAAAACACAGACATGACAGTTTCGCTATGGTTTTGTGCAGCACCATAGTTACGTCAGTAAAGTTTATTTAGGTCATAGTTATATCCTAAAGGATCACATAGTTAAAATTTTCAGTCAGTGAAGAGTGAGAGGGAATGTGAGTGAACTGGCTTGAATGTTCTTTGGCAATCCACAGGCCTAGCCAAAGATTGACATAGGAGTTTAGGGTATAATTTGCCTTGTAATGTTTGGCAGTCATTGTTTGTACTTTAAAAGCTATATTTTAAGCTATTTGAGATTGCTGTTGGGAGGATCACTAGGTTTGTGGAGGAATTAGTCACAAACAACTTGTAGAAAATACTGTCATGTAGCTCATTTCATCATTTTCTGTTGCAGGAAGCCACTCCACCACAGAATGCTAATATGCCAGTGGTACCCAGTACCTCTTGTATATAGGTTATTGCAAATATTGTTCTGAAATGCTTAACTTCAGAATTACATTTTTTAAAGTAAATAATTGTTTTAAATCTATTTTGTAAAGATATAAAGTACAATAGAATTTCTGGAGTACAGATTAAACTATTTGCACTAACACACGTGATGTGCATGATTTAATAAAATAACTTTACTCTCCTTATGCATGTTTGAGTTGAATATCATTGAACTTCTTAGTACTGCCTCTGCTATTAAGTTGTTAATAGTCTTTTCTTGAAATGATTCTTTATACATCACATACATGTATTTGCTTGTCTTTGAGGTTTAAAAGAAAACACCAAACCTTCCTTCAGGTTTTTTAGGCTTTTATTTGACTTACCGCTCTAGTTCCGCGCGCCTCCCACCCTTAATATGGCTGTTGTTGAAATGTGACACACTTGCCAGATAAGTCTCATTAACTGTACAAGCCAGTATCAATATTTGCTTTTTTTAAAAAATTGAATAAATGGGTTTTTATAGTTCCACTATTTCTCAAGAACATAAGTGAACCTATTCACAAGTAGTAATTCCAATTTTGTTCAGCTGGCTTCCATGTTAAGTAGAGTAGTAGTATTAACAGGTAAGGACGAGTCATTAAGAAATTTTTCTAAACACTGAAATTATGAATTGAATGACCCTGTAGTGATCCCATTTGAGAAATACCTACAGTTACTACATGACAGAGTCAAAAAATTAAGAACATGGTGTTTAATGGTGTTTAAAGCTAAACAGATCTGTATTCGCATCTCGATGTTGCTGTATGTGCCTTATCAGACATATCACTTCTCCTAATCTTCATTTCCTCATCTTTAAAATGGAGAGCATAATATTTGTGGTGGTAGAGTGAAAATTCAAAGATAATGTATCTAAAGTGCCATTCAGTGGAAAATTAGTTTTCGAAAAGGTCCTACTGGAAAAAATACTGCAGTTATTAAAGTTTCAGATGAACAGTACATTTATTTTAATTGACTGAACCGTTGAGTTTCTATGAATGTAAATGAGATTAGATTGTAACATTATGAATCCTAAGAAGGCATCATCACTTAGCTCTATTCATCTTCTTTTTACTAGTCTGTTTGGAAAACTAACTACCACGCTTTGTTTAGAATTGAACCAATTTCACACAAGGTTTTGGAATTCCTATTGTAATGGAGCTAAGAGCCACTTTTGAGTGACATGTTGAAAACCTTGCTGTACATTCAGAGACTTTTAGGCAAAAATAGTATTACCTAGCTCGAGTTCTCACTTTAATCACTAGATTTGATCCCAAGTAACTTGTGACTATTTCCAGTACTGATGTGTCTGTTACCAAAAAGATGGAAATCTGAGGCAGGTGCTACATGCCAGCTGGTTATGCCATCACTTGGAATGTCCACATCCCTTCTTAGAGCCCTGGTTCCAGTCCAGGTTGCTCCACTTCAGTTCCAGCTGTCTGCTGATGTGCTAGAAGCACATTAAAAAGCCACGTAGGATACCCAGATGGAGTCCAAGGCTCCTGTTGGGGTCATTTAGAGAGTAAACACTGATGGGAATACACACTCACTCTGCCACTCTGCTTTTCACATTAAAAAAAAAAAGTCTTAGAGGGAAAAAAATGGAATTATATTAACAAGTAGAAAAAATCTGCATACAAATCAATGAAGTTAAAAATAAAACCTAGCTCAAAAAAATCACTCCTGGAAATGTATTTGGAGAAGATAAGCAGGCATACGCACGAAGTGTTTAACAGGTATTTGTACTAGCGCTTTCTGTAAGAGTAACAGACGAACAACGTAAATATCTAGCAAAGGATCAGTCAAATAAATCAGTATTGCCAACCTGCAGGTGACTATACTTGTAGTAAAGGTAAGGAAAGATATTCACACCTCATAAAGTAAAAGAAATATCAGTGTAGAATAACCTTGGTTTTGTAAAAGGAAAAATGTAAACTTACAGGGTATGTTTATAGTGGGAGGACTTGAGAAGATTTATACACAGACCACAAAACTGGTTGGTTTTGTATGATGCTGAGTGAATTCCCTTCCCTCGTTGTGATTTCTGATGTATTTTTAGTTGGTAAATATATACTGCTTTTGTAAAATGTTTTAAAGCCATGTGATGTTGCTTAAAGGTAAAAACAAAGATTCCAAACTGATTTCCATAGATGAATGAGAATTTACCAAAATACCTACTTTGAAAGGAACTCATTCATATTCATTTGCACTTATGAATTCTGATATGTTCATTCAACAATATCAGAATGCTGAACTTGCTTTGTATATTTGTACACAGAATTATAGAGTGAGTAAAGTTGAGAATCAAGATGTTGACTTTCTTTTCTGCTGTTCCACACTGTGTCTCCAGGTTTCAGTGGTTTTATGACCACACCTTTAACAACTGCCTATTGAATGTGTAATAATGTTTGAGACATTATGCCCAGTCTTGGCAATACTCAGTCCGTGTATTTATAGAGCTTGTAATATAGAGGGGGAATTCAAACAGGGGACATGGCAGTCACAATCCAATGTAACTGAAGACCCAGGAACCTGTGGCGACATAGATGAGTGATCTCCTCTCTCCTTCACCACCCAGCCATCCACGCCAGGACTATCTGACTGCAGAACCAAAGGTGAGTTCCCCTTCCTGATGGTCAGGGGAGCAGAACTGGTTTCTCTTGAAGTACCTGCCTTTGAAAACCATTCAGATCTGAGATTGCTTTTTCCTAAAGGCATTGTGATGGGTCATCATTTTTGAGGCTCTGTGTTGTGCTGTGCTGGAGTTCTGCCCAGTTGGGTGGTCTGTACTGTGATTTACAGGTGAAAGGTTTTGATTCGTTCTGGGAAGGGGCTGTTGTCGGGCAAAGTTGCAGTGTGGCTGTTCTGGTAACACACCCCTGCTCAGAGGCAAGCATTGCTCCTGTCTGTCTTGTCTGGTCCCATCTCTGTGCTTATGGTGCCGCTCATGCCATACATTAAGCACCATAGTTTGTTTTCCCCCCCCTAAAGATTAGCCACATTTATCCCAGATTTGATGATACATGATTTCTTATACTGTCATGTAAGGACACTGAGACTGATGGCAAAGGGGCCCAAGCAGAGAGAGAAGCAAGTAGGGGATCTTTTGTGGCTTATGTTCCAGTGTTCCACTTCAGCATTCATTTTAGCCTCTTGCTTTGGCAGAGTTTAACAAGGTAGCCACACTTCATCTCATGCATCTATACTGCTACTGCGATATCGTAGAGTTTCTCTTCATCCAGAATGTTGTTCCATATAGAACTTTAAGCAGGCATGCCTGCTTGAACCTATAAATGGCAGGAATTCTTCCCTGCCAGGCTGAAGGGTCTTTTCCTCACGCCAGGCTGCACAAGCAGACAGGAAAGAACTCCAGCAGTGCTCAAAAACCTCAGCTGTTTCTGCTTCTGAAATCCTTGGTTTCTGCCATAAATTAGTTCACTGTCCGGAATCTTTGCATGGTTAGAACATTTTGGTTTTGGTTGAAAATGTTCTCTAGTATAATTATTGTTTTGTTATCCTTCTTCATCACCCCTATTTCTACACCCCATAGTTAATCTTCAGAGTTAATGTATTTTAAAAAAAAAATTTTTTTTTTCATCCACTTGAAAGGCAGAGAAACAGAGCCATCTTCCTCCTGCGGTTTTACTCCTTAAATGCCTGCAAAAGCCACGGGCCAGAGAAGGAGCCAGGACTCGCAGCCAGACCTTCCATGTTGGTGACAGGGGCTCAAGCATTTGAGCCATCATCAGGTAACAGGAGAATAGATACATTTTTTAAAACTGAAAATTATTAAGATTTCTCAAGGTAATGATTCTGTTAAAACTTCCCATTTTCGGGCCCAGCGCGGTGGCGCAAGTGGTTAAAGGTCCTCACTTTGCACGCCCGGGATCCCATATGGGCGCCGGTTCTAATCCCGGCAGCCCTGCTTCCCTTCCAGCTCCCTGCTTGTGGCCTGGCAAAGCAGCTGAGGACGGCCCAAAGCTTTGGGACCCTGCACCCACGTGGGAGACCCGGAAGAGGCTCCTGGCTTCGGATCGGCATAGTATCGGCCCATTGCGCTCACTTGGGGAGTGAATCATCGGATGGAAGATCTTCCTCTCTGTCTCTCCTCTCTGTATATCCGCCTTTCCAATGAAAAAATAATAAAAATAAATCTTTAAAAAAAAAAAAACTTCCCATTTTCTTCAACTGCAGGAACAGTTTTTATTTATTGTTTCTTAAAAAGGGAGATATCTTCCATCTGCTGGTTCACTCCTCAAATGGCCACAATGGCCAGAGCTGAGCCAATCAGGAACCAGGAGTTTCATCCTGGACTCCCACATGGGTGCAGGGGCCCAAAAATTTGAGCCGTTCTCTGCTACTTTCCCAGGCCATAAGCAGGGAGCTGCATTGGAAGTAGAGCAGCTGGGATTCTAACTGGCGCCTATATGGGATGCCAGCACTGCAATCAGAGGCTTATCCTGCCACGGCATGATGCCAGCCCCACAGTTTTAATACTGGACTAGAGTGCCTGTCCACAATTCTCCCTCCTCAGGCTGTCACTGATAGTTCTTTCTCTTCTCCACTAGACTGTTTGCTCCATAAGGGCACCTAAGTGTTGGTCTTCACTCACCATCGCATAAGTAAACTTAGTACCGTTCCTACCGTATTATAAATATCTGTTGAATAAAGAGATTAGGATCCAAGTCAGAAGGTAAACTTGAATCACTGTTTTGTGATTCCCAGTGGGCGTAGCAATCAGTAGATAAGTGTTCCTGTGTGTTCTGTGACCTGGAACAAACCACTTAATGCCTTCAGTCACCATGAGGGGAGATTGAACCATAGAAAAGGACCTTGTCTCATGAGATATTTGTGTGTGTGTGTGTGTGCTTTAACTTACTAAGTTACTAATTCTCTTTATTGCTACCCTCTCTCTCTCTTTGGAAAAAGAGATCAACAAACAAGAACCTTGCATCTGCTGATTCGTTACCCAGATGCTCACATCTGTCTTCCAGCCTATCCACAGGAGAACCAGGACACAAACCTAGGCTTTGTAACAGTAATATACAAATATCCACAGTGTTTCCAAATACCTGAAACAATTAGTCAGAAAGTGTGGGGTTTTTTTTTTGGGGGGGGGGGTGTTTTGTTTTTAGGTTTTATCTTATTTTTATTGGAAAGGCAGATACACAGAGAGGAAGATATTCTGACCAATGGTTCATTCCCCAAGCGGTCTCAAACTGCTGGAGCTGAGCCAATCTGAAGCCAGGAGCCAGGAGCTTCTTCCAGGTCTCCCACGCAGGTGCAGGGTCCCAAAGCTTTGGGCCATCCTCAACTGCTTTCCCAGGCCACAAGCAGGGAGCTGGATGGGAAGCAGGGCTGTAGGGATACGAACCGGCGTCCATATGGGATCCCGGTGCATTCAAAGCAAGGACTTTTTACCACTATGCTATCATGCCAGGCCCTGCAAGTCTTTATTTTAAAAACACAAACTAAATGTTGTTTTAGAAGAAAAAGGACAAATAATTTTATGACCTTCATGCTAGGCCAATTTATTGAAGGTACACAAATTGAACTGTAGTAACATTGAAAACTTTTTGTGGGGCACATATTGTGATGAAGTGGGTTAGACTGCTGCTTGCAATGCCCACATCCTATACCAGAGCATCCTTTCAGTGCCAGGCCATCCATGCCATCTGACCCAGCTTCCTGCTAGCGTGCCTGGGAGTGCTTGAGTTCCTGCCACCTAAGTGCGAGACCCAGATGGAATTCTAGGCTTTCTTTGTTGCTTTGCCTTTTAAATAAATAAATCTTTACCAAAGGGGAAAAAAATAGAATCCAGATGGTCAGTAAAATGTGAAAGGGTCATTCATGGAAATGCACCCTGACAGGAGTTACTCGTTCTGGTGGGACTGTAACTTAATATGAGCACTTGGGAGAACAATTGAATAATGCTTGGTAACAATGAAAATGTATGATTCTTGGACCAATAGTATGTCTTCATATATCTGGGAATTTAATTTAGGCCTGTGTACCAGCATTCGTGTTCACTGATGCATTTGTAATGGTGCAAACAAAGAAACAACCTAAACATCCATCCATAGGGACCAGATGAACTGTGGTGGGTGATTCCATGATGAGATACAATTCAACCAATTAATGCTTTGGGTTTATACGCATTAACTCTGATAGAGCTGAAATAACACTGAGTGAAAAACATAACCACTCTACACATTTTCTATGTAGGAAACGTATAAATAGTGACAGTGCAAATTCCAGCTCCCCATGTTTGCTTCTGAAGTGCTGGTGGGCAAGAAACGTGATTTAGGGAGACACAGGAGAAATAGGGAGGGGACGTTAGCTATTTCATGAAAAATAAAACGTGCATGTGGTAGAATCGGACATCCATTTCAGGTAGATGCATAGGTGGGTAAAGATTTGTTTCCACTACATCTGGAAATTCCCTGAAACAGACCATCTGTGTAAGGCTGGCCTATTTTATCAGTATCAACTCCCCTCCGAGCAGAGTGTTAGCTCCTCCTGCTCTGCAGGTAAAGGCTGAGTAGCCAAAACTGACCCTGGTTTGTCCCTTTCTCATTTCGATGCTTAAAACACATCAACCCCATCTTTCAAGACTTTGTCCTCTGGATGCTGGCATCTTTGGAGGTCAAGGGCCGTGTCACATCATCATAGAGGTTCTCAGTGGCTAGACTTAAGATGTACTGTAACTGACAACTCCAGACAGGAGAAGGATTCCCAGTTAAGGGAGTTATTCTGTGTCGTCCACTAATGAACCCACTGAGCTGGGCGAGTTGCCCTTTGCCTTCTGTCCCATGTGCCGTTGGTCTGCCACAGGCCTGTTTCCGCACAGGCTTTCCCTGGAGCAGTAACTCCTGGCTTTGTGTGGAGGTGTTGGCTGGGACACCATTCCTGTGCACAGCTCATGACAGCAGTCATAAGCTTGGAACAGCAGCCCCTCGGGTCCTGTGTCCAGTGACTGTCCCAGTCAGCAGAGAAGGATCAGCCACCCCTTGGCAGGACTGTAGTGGACTTTTTCTGAATTTTCAAGAGACACTGGAAACTGGACTTTATGTTCACTTTCCAGATTAGAGGGAAAGTAAGAATGCGCTGTATGGGGCAAACCAAGCATGGCTGCAGGCCTGGCATGACCAGGGAGGCCACCAGCTGGCAACCTCGGTTCTAATCAAGCTTAGCTTTGTAAAGTAGCAGTGGTGACTTCTGCTGGAGTTGGGCCTCAGAGACTGAGAAAATGCTCCGGAAAACTTTGGAGCCAGACTCTGGGTTGTCAAATGTTTAATTTGTAACACTAATTTTTGTTTTAAAAAGATACTATTACACCATTATAAACTATTGCAACATTTAAAAACAAACAATAAAAGGACACACCTGATATGCTAATATACCTAATCTGTAACTCTTCAGGAAGCCCTGAAGGCCAGATGTGTTCAGAATGTAATATGGTGCATGCATCACCCCATAGTAAATTGCGAGGTTTCTACAGTGAGCCATATGATTATTCAACTACATGGAATAAGTAAAAGCGGTTAAAGCTGTATGTCAGTTCAGGTCACGGTTTTCTGCCAAAGGAGTTGTGATGCCAAACCAGAAAACTTGGTTTTCAGAGCCTTTTGGATCGCAAACCCATATCAGGGGAGCAAAGTATTTTCAGTGGCCTAGCTTTATGAAAACCTCAGCCGCTTGGCCCTATTTTTGTCAGGTCACTCTGGGCCACTGGCAGCTGCACTAACGGTTAGACATTGACACGCTTCCGGTGCTGGCCAAGGCAAGTCTTTATACCAGCTGCACACCTTCCCTCCCCCACCCCCATCCGCCCTGCACGGGACTCCCTCTAGTGACAGAGCACACTACCGCTTGTGGTAGCGTTTCTTAACCTGGTGTTCTTGGCGGTAAGAATGCTAAACCTGTCTCCGGTTATCTCGGAACCACACCCGTCCTAGCTCAGACCTCTGTGGTGCCCACCTCAACCCCAGCTTTCCTGACCTCCAACATAGCTCATCCACCTCCTTGCTGCCATAACACCAGCAAACCTGGCTCCCTCGCCTGTGCCTGTCAGGTGACAATGTTACCTTCCATACCGAGTCCTTATGGAACTGTGGTCGTTTGTTGGGGCTTTCAGAATGCTTTCCAGAAAGATGTGAACAGCAGAGGGTGCTGTGGGCTTGATCAGTTCAAAATAGCTTCCTGTCTGTGCATCCTGAGAGAGCATTCAATGTTTGAACAACCAAATCATACAGATGGAAGGGATGCAGTGGCTCAGAATCAATGACCTCCCCCACGGAGCAACCTGAGAAAGGGGATGAGACCGAAAGCGAAGAACAGGAAAGACCTTGGTTTCCTGGGGGAAGAAGCAGGAGGACATTGCAGGGGGGCTGCAGGTAGGTGTCAGATATGAATGGGGTTCTTGTGGATGAGCTAGGCTGAACAATCTGTAGAGGACACGGAGCAGAGGGCATTTCCGGTGGGAACAGTGCTTGCAGGGAGGGGAGCAGCCTAGGTGCGCACCTGCCCCTTGCAAAGACCGCACCACTGCCCTCTGCTGGCTGTGAGGAGAACGCAGGCTGGCTAAGCAGAAAGGAATTTACTGCAGAGCAGTTCTGTTTGTCCTTCCCTCTCTCCCTCCCAGTCTCCATCAAAATCCCTGAGGCAACCTCTAGGTGCTCTGAGCGCCTGTTGGACTGAGCACTGTCAGTAAGGAGTCCCCTGGAGGAGTTTCTTCCCGTATTATAATGATAGGACTAATGACAGGGCTGCAGCGCATTCCCTCCCCTCATGCAGCCCCCACTGCCCCGGGGGGCGGCTCCAGCAGGTTTTCCGGGTGACCCGCATTGGCCGCCCCTTGGGGGAGGCACCTTCCCTCCTACCTCCTTCAGCCCCTTCTGAGGTTCCAATCTCTGGCCCTGGACATTTATTACATATTTTTCTGATCAAAGGCCTCTTCCATACAGGATGTTTTTCGTCTGAGGAAGTTTACGAGGGTCGGGAGAGGGCCAACAGGGAGAGGAACGGGGCGATCGCCTGTGTCCGCAGTTCCTGCTTTGGGTTAGTACCAGAAAAGGGGAAAAAAGGAAAAAAAGTGCAGGAGGCTTTGCTCAGCTTCTTTCAGCACAGCAGTGGCGTAACTCACCTAGATCTCTTCCTTTGTTTCCTTGTGACTTCAGATTTCGTGTTTACCCAGATTTACCAGTTGCACACACCACACCATTTGCTTTCTCTGTGTTCTTACACTTCCATTCTGAAAACTGTTTGCAAGCGTCCACTCATTCCTCCAGTGTCTTTGTCCCCAGAGGATTTAGAGTATACTTCCTAAGAATGGGGACATCTCTTGGGCTTTGACCAGGAGTGACTAGCAGTCAGGAGGTGGAGGGAGGGAAAGCTTGTGGAGCTGAGGGAATTAGGTTGTCACAGCCTGCCTGTCTCCTGCATAGAGCCTGCAGGGACAGAAGCCGACCCTGAGAGGTATGGGGCTGTCAGGCAGTCCTCTTTCAGCCGAAAATCAGCCTGGATGAAAATGTGGCCCTTGTCACAGCTCCAAAGCCAAACATGACATCAGTTAAGCCAAATAGCCCTTAAACAGCCCCTGAAGCTTCCCCCCCTACACACACACACACACAACCGCCCCCAAGGTGTATTTATTTGAAAGGCAGAGGAAAATCTTCCATTGGCTGATTTATTCCCGTCAGGGACTTTGTCCAGGCCAAAGCTAAACTGACTCCATCCAGGTCTCCTACACGGGTGGCACTGGTGCCATCCTCCACTGCCCTGCCAGGCTCACTGATGGGGAACTAGATCAGAAGCGACACTCCAGTATGGGATCCTGACAAAGGTGGCAGCTTAACACTGCACCACAACGCTGGGTCCAGTCCATGCAACACAAAAGTCCAGAAGGAAAAGAAGTCACAGCATTACCCATGTGGAAGAGGCTTTTTCTTCCACGTTAGCCCTTGCCACCGATGGTAACAGTGGCAGTCCCTGCATCCCTGAGTCCATCCTATAGCAGGAGTCTCCCCCATTCCTACCCCTGCCCAAGCACCCTGCCACAGGCAGCCTCCCTGTTCAGGATGCCTGCTGTCTTGGTGAAGCCTTGGATAGATGTGCATGTGGGATTAAATACAGACTTAACGCATGCTTCTTGGGTAAGAAATCATAAATACAGAAAAATATGAAGCGAGGATACAGATCACCTGTAGGCGCTGTAGTTGTAATGGCATCCACCTTTGCAGAGTCTTGTTGCATCAGGAATGAATGTCATGTGCCTGTGCATAACTCACCTGAGTAAGGGAAGGAATTTCTTTGAGGTCTGGTTTCCTTGTCTACAAAACACGACAACAATGGTACCTGGGTAGATAAGCGAAGGCATTCCAGGGTTTTGTCCAATGCCTGCAGCAAAGTAGTGGCCGAATATGACAAAAAAGGACTTAGACTTTATCACTGAGCAGCAGCCTCCTGACTTAACAATGGCTTAGTCATCTGGCAAGTATTTCTTCTTTCTTTTGGAGGACCCGTTGCATGCCAAGCATAGTGCTCAAGTCCCAGCATTTAACCAAATTCCTGCCCTCATGGGACTCGCATTCTAGTACAGACAGATTTGCAGTATAAAGTGTGTCATGGACTGGTAAGTGCTCTGAAGGGAGCTTCAGCCTGGGGTGGTGGTCAGGGTTCCCCATCAGCAAATTGTTATTTTTATATAAAGTGATCAGAGAAGGCCTCCTTAGAAAGGTAACACCCGAGCCCAAGTTCTTAAGAAATGAGAGAGCTAACCTGGCAGAAGAACAGATCTGGCAGAGGGAACAGCATGTGCAAAGGCCCCAAGGTAGCAGGGTGCTTGGACTGCTGGAGGATGCTAGAAGGTGCTGGGAGAAGCTGTGGTGGCTGGAGCAGGGTACGAGAACAGTCAGAGCAGAGGCCAGGGACACAGAGGGGGCTGGCCCTCCTTAGCTCCCAGTGCTTGTGTATCATAACTGAAACGGAAAGGCAGCAGCCCCGCAGACCCCTCCCCACGGGAAGCACCACTTCACCCCCACTTCTCCCAGACTCCCTGACATATGTGCCTCCCCTGCCACTACACCCTGCTCTGTGGGATAGACCTTTCATTCAGGTGACACCCTGAGGTGCTCCCAGGATAGACCATATTTTGTCCAGCCAGACTACTTGCCTCTCGATACCCATAATGGCTAATGGCCACCCTCAATTACCACCTCATCCCAAACCAGGCACCCTCCACCCCAACAGCCCAGAGAATCCTCACCACTCATCCAGCCCCTGCCATTCTTCCTTTTGCCACTGATGCAATGACTGAAGAACTTGCACAAGGTTCCCAGGCTTATCAGGAAGGGAACCCAAGACCCCACTACCACACACACACACACACACACACACACACACACGCCCAGTTGTCACGTTCCTCACAACAGGGACAATGATGAACAAAGCATGGGACCCACAGTGCCTGGCACACCACAGTCACCCTGGCAGCAGGATGAGTCAGAGCTCTTTGTCCCCGCCTGCGCTCTCCATGGGGAAAACATCTGAGAAAGCATTTTGTAGACTACCAAGCGTGAGCCCGGGGTTGGTGTGGTTACGGAGGTGACGGGGAGTCTGTGGTCTCAGACCATGTTTCGGCTGCCCCCTCCCAAGACCTCAGCATACCAGCCCCCAAACACCTGAACTCCCCCAAACCTTGTATTCCCCAGGCTCTTCTTAGCTTGGCCTGGAACAAAGCAGGGCTTTTATAAGTTGGGGATAGAGGGGGGGTTCGGAGCGGGGGCTTGCATTAAGGAACATGCTTTCACCTCCTTCCACTTCATTGTTTTCTTACAAAATTCCAGACGCACAGGGCAGGCAAACAGAAGCCCCATTCATAGCCCGTAGTCTCGCTGGCAAGCCAGCGTCTCCACCCCTCCTTCCCCTTCCCTCCCTGATGCCGTCCTCTGCTGAAGCTTGCAAGACCAGCAAGCATCAGGGAGGCCAGAGAGGTTCCATAACTAGCTGCTGGCATCAGAAAAGGAATGGGCCTGGTGAGAAGAGCCCAAGATTTGCTTGCTGATGGACTCTGCCTGCACCCCAAGTTTATTCTGCTGCTTGAGTCCAATGACTTTGGACAAATCTCTTATCCCCATTCTTGTTTCTGTGATGTGGTTCCCCCGAAACCTCCACAGCACAGCACAGCACTCTGAACAGTCACTGGTTGTACCCGTGGCTCCCTCCGGCAGGCCAGGTGAACACCTTCGTAGGCGTGGGTTCAATCAGCACTGCTGAGCTGAGCGGGCATGGAGGCCTCCCCG
>NW_024467008.1:0-24813 GCF_017591425.1 Ochotona curzoniae
AATGTCTGGTCTGTAAGTTACTTCTATATGCCAAGTTCTTTTAAATAGTACAAACACATCAACTAAAAAATGTATGCAGATATTAATCATTGATAAGGATTAGTCACATGGGTTTTAGAAATGTCATTATCTGTTTTACTAAGCCCTAAACTATTCTGGCATTAAAGAATATAAATACAAAGAAAATGCTTTCAAATATCATGTCACAGACAAGCTCACAAAACCAAGCATTGGGATCAACCCTTTGGTCAGGGCAATAGTGACTTCTCATGTGCTCCCCACAGATTGTAAATATTCATAACAGTTGCGCTATTGACTCCCTCTCTGCGTGTGTCTGTGTGTGTGTCTGTGTGTCTGTGTGTCTGTGTGTGTGTGTGTGTGTGTGTGTGTGTGTGTGTGTGTCTGCTTGCACAGGAATGCTGCTTTCCTATTATTTCTTATCTTCTTAGGAATTTCAGCTACTTTCTTATTGCTTGAGAATCTTACATTCATTTCATAGGATTATTACATTCTACTATAACTCAAACTTCCATCCATTTTGTTCCTTGATTTAGAGATTACATCTGATACCTTTATGATATCTTAATAATTTAGTACTAGACTTCTTGATGAAGTACTTTACCACTTGAATGTGAATGATTTTAACTTCCTCTCTGTGCTATAGGGGTAGCATTTCAGTTCGAGTATCCCTTACCTGCATGTTACAGAAGTATTGTAGGTTTGCTTTTTTTTTTTTTTTTTTTTCAGATTTGGGAACATTTTCATACGCACAATGAGGCATCTTAGGGACAAGGTCCAAGTCTAAAGACAAAATGCATTTATATTTCCTACACATCATACTCCCTAGGCCAAAAGTCCCTTAATGCACTATTTCTAATGATTCTATGCATGAAGTAGTTTTATGACGCAGAATTTCCCACTGGTGGCATCATGGGCACTCAAAATGGTTTGAACATTCAACACATTTTGGATTTTGGATCTTACGAGCAAACATTCTCAATTTACAGTCTGAATTGGATTTAGCTGCTATTCAAACACTAAAAGTAAGGTTTTGGATTCCCCTCCTCTGACACAAGGACCCAAAGTAAGATGCTCAGAGCTATCATCACAATTGCACAGTTACCACAGTCGCTCACCACATGGCCTCTCCTTCATGTTCAAACAGGCAGCCTGGCCATGATGAAGCCACAGATACAAACAAGGCTGGGATACAGTGGCCACAAACTCAGTGAAGTGCCGGCAGACTCCCTTCCTACCCCAGGAAAAGGAATAGAGAAGAGGACACAGGCAAATGTCATGAGTACGGGCACCAAGGACACGGCATGCCTTCCTCTCACAGGTATATCTGACAGCTCACAATGGCCTGACCCTAGGACAAAGCTCCCTGTCCCTGCTGGTGGGCCACAGCCAAAGATACTGTAGTATCTGCCTACCTTCCTTGGCTTTGTTCATCAATTAGGTCTTAATCCTTCTTTCCCTGCTTCAATTGTTTGCCTAACATTGTTACCTTCTTCCTTCTGGTCCCTCAGGAGATCCTAACCTGCCCTGTGTGCAAGCCAGTCAGCAGACAAGACCATGTTTTAGTGTTAGGTAGCAATATAATCTCAATGCATTAGGACCTGGGCAGCATGAAATACCGTATTGGCACAGCCATGGCAGAGGGTCAGGGGAAAAGAGGAAGGAACACACTCCAGAAGCCTGCAGAAAAACAGAATGTGAGGGAAAGGTGGAGACAGCAGCAACAGGGCAGCAGAAAAGCGAAGTGAGAGCAGATTCCAGACACAAAGCCCAGGGCCACAGCTCACCACCCACAGAGACATCCAGCGCCAGCACGAAGACTACCTGAACTGGTATTTATCCCCAAAGACTGGCCAATGAGGCTCTCAACCAAAACTACAGAGTTGGCCTTACATACAGCAGTGTAACTGATAATGTAAGACCTCTCCCTCATTCAAGACAGAGACTGGAAACAGCCCGCTGTCCCATCTCAATTCCATGCAGTTCTGTCCTCCACCACCTAACAGGTTGGACTTTTCAGGGACTAAAAATGTAACAAGTTGCATATCCACTAGAACACGGATATTTTTGATGATTTAGGATGAACAGAGATTGTGCCTGCTGTTTCCAACCAAGAGAATAATCAGCAGCTAACACCTTCACCCCTCTTTGCATTCAAACTCAAATTCCACAAACATTTATTTAATCACTACCACATCCTGATCATCAATATGAATAAACAGCCAGAGCCCTCTGGAATCCAAGGAGAGACATTTTCATAAACTAATACAGTTCTCAAAAATGCATAAGACATCAAATTGTTCACAATTTTCAGATCTAACAAATGAAGTTCCAGGTATCATTTTTTTTTCTCAATTTACTTTATTCCACTTTAAATTAGGAAGTTAGGCAAAGTGAACTTATCATTTCGAGTGTAAGACTTTATCATTGAAATGTCACAGTCACATGTGACTGACCATCTCATATAATCACTGATTTTCATGGTGCACAGCCAAGCACTACCAGAATCACCTATAGTGCATCTGGATAATGAAGAAATCTAGAACAATTAGATGAAAATCCCAACAACCCGATTCAGAGATCAGCCGCCAGAGCTCCACCACGAGTTCCAATGTACAGCTATGTTTAGGGACTTCAGTGACTGTGATTAATTCCACCAACAGTGACCTTAACTCACTAGTTTGCAACGAAAATCATTTTTTGGGGGGGGGGTGTGAAATTCCCAGGACTGCTTATTAATTCACTTCAATGGCATTATGCTGTATCCCTCCACGCTAGGGATATGGACTGCGAGGCGCTCAAATGTTTGCCTAGGCATCCATTATTAATGTTCTTCCCTTCCCAAAGCCTGTCCCCCTGACCTCTGTGGATCGTGGCCTGTCTCCTCTATGAGTTTATGGCCGCTTGTTATTATGTGCAATTACATCATGCTGAGTGTGAGGACACCCCACAAGCTGTTAGCTATATTAACTTAATAATAGATTTCAGGGTGTGATTTCCAATTAATTTCATTTTCCATATGCACATGCAGCTCCATGGGAAGCCAAAATTATAGAGTAGCCATATGGTGCCTCATAAGTAACAATTAAAACTAATTTTCTATTCTTTGACAATAAAAAAAAAATCATACAGCTTAAATGCCACAGAGAACACTGAAACTTCAACAGCATCTGCAGCTCTCTAGAAAGATGATGTCCCATTTTCCACATCTGAGATCTAGCTATGTAGGCTCCTTGGTTGATAGGCAAAAGGCAAGAGCTGAGGTTCCACCTGGCTCTTAGCACCCTTGGTTGCTCTGCACTTTCCCTGGTGAAATGTCCCACAGCAACTGGGACAACCTGCCAAGCTCTACATCGTCTACTAGTTAGTGAATCTGGAAAGAGTTGTACTTCCCTCAAAAAAAGATGATTTCCTATTGACCCATTTCTCATAGACAGCACCTGGAATACTGGGGCAAGCTTCCCAAACCAAGAGAAACACAGGCAATCCTCCTAATAAGAAGTGATGTTTTTCAAGCAGGTGATGTAACTGCCAAGCAGGGCAGCAGGCTAAAGAAGAGCGGCCCCCTCGGGACACTCAGATTACAGCATTAACTGGATGTATGATCCTCCTACACTGATGACGGGGCAGAATTCTCAGTTCCCTTGGGTCCAATTTTGGCAGATTCATTCCCTAAGAGACTACAAAAATAAAACCTACCAGGTTAAACTGCTTCCTATGAGGCCAGCACTCTGTAAGAAAACTGGTTTAAGTTCCAGTTGTTCCATTCCAATCCAGTTCCCTGCTAATATGCTGGGGAAGCAAGTGTATAAGCCCCTTCCCCCTGCATCACAGACACAGACAGAGCTCTGCGTTACTGGTTTTGGCCTAGCTAAGTCCTAGTCATTGTGGCCACTTTTGTCATGAAACAGTGACTAGAAGATCTCTCTAACGATCTGCATTTGAATCAATAAATAAGATTAAAAAAAACTATCAAGACGGTATTTGAGATAAGTATTGTGACCAATAATTTTATTATAATTGTATTATTATTTCAAAATCTTCAACTCTAAATTTTTATGGTACAACACTAAACTTTGTGGTATGGATAAAACTTTGTGGTATGGATAAAACTTAAACCACTCTGATAAAAACATGACTAAATTGGGCCCGGCGCGGTGGCACAAGTGGTTAAGTCCTCGCCTTGCACGCCCGGGATCCCATATGGGCGCCGGTTCTAATCCCGGCAGCCCCTCTTCCCTTCCAGCTCCCTGCCTGTGGCCCGGGAAGGCAGTCGAGGACGGCCCAAGGCTTTGGGACCCTGCACCCGCGTGGGAGACCCGGAAGAGGCTCCTGGCTTCGGATCGGCATAGTATCGGCCCGTTGCGCTCACTTGGGGAGTGAATCATCGGACGGAAGATCTTCCTCTCTGTCTCTCCTCTCTGTATATCCGCCTTTCCAATAAAAAATAATAAAAATAAATCTTTAAAAAAAAAAAAAAACATGACTAAATGTCATTATGTCACATTATGTAATAAAACTAAACACATATAACAAGTGTTGGCTGAAGGAACCATGACGGGGAGAACCAAGAGAATGGATGCTGGCAGTAAGGAGAGGGACAGAACATCCCCACGATTCCTCTTGGGGCAAGAGGGAGAAGGGAGAGGGAACAAGAGAGAAACAGGGGTCAGTGTGTTGCTTAGTGACTAAAGTCATCACCCTGGGATATTCACATCCCTAAAGAGACATGCCTGGATTTGAGTCCTTGCTCCACTCCAGATTCCATGTCAGACACACAAAGTAAGTAAATTTCCAAAAACTCAAAAAAATCCAATCACCGGTAAAGAACTAAGAGACATCAACCTCCAAAGAGTTCATAAAAACAGTGACTCAGAGAACTTTTAGGACAGTGACACTAGTCAGGATGGAGTGCCCAGGTGAATCCCAATCACGACACCTCAACATAACCCACGGAATGGACACCACCTAATGCTACCAGAAGTTGGAAGCACAAACAACCCACTGTCTCTCACAGCCTTCAGAGGGCTGATCAGCCTCCAGAGGCCCAACACCTGTCTTACTATTTCAGTCACCTGGTTTGTGACATGTTATGGCAGCCTTAGCAAATATACACAGTCAATAACGTGTGATTAATAAAAAAAAAAAAAACTTAAATCTACCCTTTAACTACATGACCCTGAGCAAGAGATTTCTCTCAGCAGAATTTTCTTCTTCAAAACTACCAAAGCAATAGTAGTACTTCCTCCTGGTACCATGGACAGAGCTAGACCAGACAATTCAAGTACAACAAATGACATGCATTTTGGCTTCCAGGTATGTGAGCAATACTCACTGGGTTTTCCTTGCCATGGCACCAGCCCCAAGAGCACACTCACTGTCTGGGAGGGCAGAATCACCCTGGGTGATTCTCCAGTGCCTGTGCCCAATAATTCCTCCATGCATGGATCTTCACACAAGCAACTGCCCCAGCCCTGGAATAAGGAACTCTTTTCTTGCTTTAAGTTTCAGGACAGCAAAATAGGGAAGTAGCGACTCCAACCTGAGACATCCTGAGCGGCAGTGATCAATTAGGACGGTATTCTATTTTCTCTTTTTAACTCCCAAGCCGTAAAATCAGCACAGAAAGTTAAGTTACATCAGCATAGCTGCTTGTCCGGAGAGCTGGGCTTTTGAGTTTGCAAGATGCTTAGAGAACAAAAATCCTTTTGGTTAGGGGGTTAGCAGGAAGGGAAGTCCAGCATTTAGAACACTGGGTAAGAGGTCCTCATTAAATACCTCCCTGACTGAGTCTGACCTGACTCCGGTTACCTGCTAGTGCAGACCTTTGCAGGCCACAGTGATGACTCGCGTAGTTGAATTCCAGCAGCCCACACGGAAGACCTGAACTCCAAATCCCCAGCTCGCAGGCTCAGCCCAGCACAGTTCTGGCTATTACAGTCATTTGGAGACAGACCTAGTGAACAGAAACAGCCTCACTCCCAGCCCCCAATACAATCTCCATCTTTCTCTTTCTCCTGCTGCCTCTGAATTTTTTTTGAAAGAATCTTCCTTGATAATTAATATTTTCTTCGCCCCCAACACAATCTCCATCTTTCTCTTTCTCCTGCTGCCTCTGAATTTTTTTTGAAAGAATCTTCTTTGATAACTAATATTTTCTTCTTCAAGGGATAACAGTAGCTTAATGTTCTGTTGGATTTGTTTCACTTGCAAAAGTTACTTTCATCTTGCTTTAGTGACTCCTTCAAACTTCACTCAGCAAAGGTACCGTAATAATCACCATGTGTATTGTTATCTTTCTGTAGTAGAGTTAATGAACATTAAACACTGCATTACATCCTCTCATGCCGGTGGACATTGATGAACACCAAGAAAATGAAGTCAGTTTTTAATATCGTTTGCTTTCTTGCATTAATTTTCAATTAAACACTGCCAACATTAAGACAGCATTATATGTGGCATTTCACGTTGGGCAAATATTAAAGTCCTGAACAACCGTTAAAAAAAAATACCCTCTCATCTGGCAAAAGAATAATGCAGGGCTCAGCAGTTGCATCCTACCTGCTTCGCTAAATAACCATGTAAACAAAAATGAGCCAGGAGCTTAAAATGTATCTTTATATTGCAGCAAAAATAAATATTTGGAAACATAAATATTTGGCCAAACATGTCTCTCCTCAACATTCAGTGATGCTTCAATTATTCCCTCTGGGCTGCTCCTTCTTTCTCTCCACAACATGAATCAAGAGATTCTTGGAGAGGCCCACTTCTCAGTACCATGTGATCAAAATTTCATGAAACTACACAACTGTGGTTATCATGTTCATTCTAGCCTGTTATCCTGTCCTTATCAGTTTAAAATGCAGTTAATTACACATGTTATGCACACCGGGGTCAAAAGTTCTAACACATACATCAAGTAGTGGTGGCTCTGCAATCACACAATATGATGAAGGCTTGAAAAAAAAAGGAGCGAGCCCCATATCCTGCGTGTAAAGGCGTCCCTTGTTAATACTTGGTGTTCTCAAAGTCTTGAGTTCACAAAGCTAACCCAAAATCTTGGCCAACCTGCACTGGATGCCACCTCAACTCAGGATTTCATCAACACTGGATTTTACCTCAGCTCTCCTTTGATGAGGAAACAGGTACAAGGCGTGGAGAAGATACACGACACACCAACTCCAAAGGGAGACCAAGAGGGCAGGATGGTTTTCAATGTAAGCACTTTTTCATGTATTCAGTCATGGTGGCAACCCTTCATGGTTCCTCTTCAAATGCACTCTATGAGCCCATGTTCCCCACTGTAGACCCACTTGGTAAAGCATCCCCTAACTGTATGTACTAGAACAATGAGTATGATGATTAATGACCCATGGGACAGCAAATCGTAGGTACATTTTTAACATCAATTTTCTTGCTACCCTTACTGAAGAATTAAAATGATCTGACCTTTACAAACTGTGGGAAAATGATTATAAAAAGATTATTTGGGGACACGGCGCAATAGTATAATGATTAAGTCCTCGCGTTGAACGCGCCCAGGATCCCATATGGGCACTGGTTCTAATCCCAGACACTCCACTTGCCATCCAGCTCCCTGATTGTGGCCTGGGAAGGCAGCAGAGGACAGCCCAAAGCCTTGGGACCCTGCACCTCTGTGGGAGACCCAGAATGAAATTTCTGGCTCCTGGCTACAGATTGGCACAGCACCAGCCATTGCAGTTGCTAGGGGAGTGACTCATCTGACGGAAGATCTTCCTCTGTCTCTCCCCTTCTCTGTATATCTGACTTTCCAATAAAATAAATAAATCTTTAAAAAAAATTATTTTGATTCAGAAAGTTTCAAAATGTATAGACTTTTCAGAATATACATTTTCCATGAACATTCTGAAAATTCCCCATAGAAAAATTCTACTATTACTGCTATTAATATTATATTAAGGCCAGAAAGACACAAACATAATTGGGTTATATGTATACACATATGAAAGGTTTAATATTTCTATACTATAGTTTTTATACTGCATAGTTACACGCTTTGTTTCATTATTTTTTCAAGTTTTAAATTGTGAAACAGCAGAAAAAGAGTGAATGTAAGATAGAGGTTTAATTCACTAGTTCAGGACTAGCCCAATCCAGCAGCCCAGCACTCCAGCTGTGTCTCCAACATGAGTGGCAAGGATTCAAGCACTGGGGTCACCACCTGCTTTCTCCTAGGGTACACAGTAGCAGGAAGCTGTAATCCAAAGTGGAACCATGACTCAAGCACAGAGGCTGAAATGGATGTAGACATCCCAAGGAACACCATAACCACTAGGCTAAACAGCCTCCACTAGCATTTAGTTTCATTAAATCACACTGATAAAGTGATCACATGTTTAATATAAATAGTGACACAGCTGATCTAAAATCTATTACATAGGGAAGAGTTCCCAATGCCACAAAAACTGACTTGAAGACAACGTGGATCCACACAATCATGTCAGATGTCAAGAACAGCTTCTGGAATCCAAACTGCTATGAACAGCAATGAAACGCAAGATATTCTAAGCAAAACCGAGTTCCCGTGCTCACCTGCACGTGGCTCCCCTCATGTTCTTTCCTTGAGTTTCACAACCTCAGTCACCTCTGAATGAACACTGCCAGGCCTCTAACCAAGAACTGGAAGAAATGGGAAGCTGGGGTGTCCTCAAACTGGAATGCTGTGAATGCATGAAAACAATGAAGAAACTTCTAGGGAGAAAGCTCAAAAGCACTCTTCAGGGGGAAATGGCGAGGCATAGACCACATGTAGCACAGTGTGCTGTCTCTTAGGCCTCACTGAAGCCCTTAAGGAAATGGATTTGAACTATTGTTGTCTAGGAAAGAAGGAAAGAACTAGTTGTCCTTGAAGTACTGCTCTGTTAATTGTTAACTGTAAAGGAATAAAGGGGGAAGAACAAAGAAAGAGAAGCATCTCAAGTATGTTGCCATTTTTCCTTCGGGAAAATCAAGTATATCTGCAATAACAACTGAAATTTTGTGATTGGAACTTCTGACCACACTCTCTTAGCATAAACAGGGCAAGCTGATGCCAACACTGCAAACAAACAGCTTCCTTCTGCTGAGCAGCTTTGCCCTTGTAACATGACCTCCACGGAGTCACATCCTAAGTCACACTGTGTGGACCTGATGCAGAGTTCCCTCTAGCACTTGTTTCCCTCTGATTTGCATTTCATATTTGAACCTGATTTACATTTTCAGCAACTTGTGAAACACTGTTGAAACAGAGAATGAAAATGGCAGTGTGGCAAGTCACATTAGCGAGGTACAGAAGAACCCAATGGTCCCAGTTACTACCTGTTGTCCAAGACAAGCGGTAACAAATCAAATCACCTCCTGTAGCTCATTGTGTTCTTGTCTTAATCATCAGCATTTTTAGAACCTATACAAATGACAACAAGTTGAAGTTTTCAAACCACAATGGAAACAAAGAGCCGTTTCATTTAATAATCTTGATAAGTATATCCTATTTGTAATCTTTGAAAACCATTCTTCCCTCTCAATGAAAACAAAGCCTATCTTCTATCCTAATACTACTTTTATTCTTCTCATTGTTTGCTTTAAGCAATGGAACATATATTAACATTTCCATATTGAAGGATATAAAAACAAAGGATGAGTAATTCTCTGGTATCCAACAGAGTCAATCAAACATTACCTTAAACAGGGGTTAGGCATGAATAACTAGTTACATGTGTGTTATGTGCCTGTCACTGCATTAGGGGCTGGGAATTTAGAGCAAATAAATAAGGTCTCACTTTCACTCAACTTACATCTGGGGGAAGAAGTCATCCACAAATAGTTTCATAAAATGATATGGCCATATAGATTCCATATAGAATCTGATTTATGAACAGTCAGCAGTAATGGAAACTGTCTAGAATACAGGGCAGTTTTCTTTCTATTTCAGGAATGATGCTAGCTCTTAGGGTATCTATGTGAAAGGATGTTGAAGGAAGTCACTCTGCCAGGCCTGGCATGCCTCTGCATTTCCACAGTTGTAAGAACTAAACTCCTAACTGGTTCAAACCACTATGGATTTGGCTTTGAACTCCACCCAAACAAGATCAGATATATATTACATTTGGGGACCAAATGGATCTACCATTAATAAAAGGCTGTTAAGACTGTAAAAATGCCACTTGCGTGTCAATACAATAAGGATGGAAGTCACATTTTAAAAATATGCTTATTTTAAAGCTAATGATAAAATTCTGAGGGATGTTTATGTAATATAACTAAAAGGGTTAATGTAAAGAACTTGATTTTCACATTTACATTTCAAAAGTAAACCTGAATTCAAACCAATCCTTTTAAAGAGAAGGGTTTAGTTTCAATGATTTGCATAAGGTAGAGAATGCAGGCCACACTTTATATTTTATAAATATAAGCTATTATAAATACAAAATGAAAAAAAAAAGGCTGATATATTAGCTATTATGAAGGATGAAAACATTGTATAAATGTTTACATACTATATGCATCCGCATCAGTGTGATCTGACAGTTCTCTACCAGTTTCATTTACAGACAGAAACTCTAAACAGATCATCATTCATGTTCATGCTCCCACGTGGGAAGTGGTAGGTGAATATCTGTAGGAATACAATTTATTGTCTGCTCCACCACTCAGAAGTAGTCCTGTGTCTGTCCAGTCAACACTCAACACTTTGTCTTCATGAGCAGCCAGGTCATAAAGAGAAGCCTTACAACTTCTTATATCCCATAGCTTGACCATATTGTCTAAAGAACCGGAAATCAGCTGCTGCTCATGAGTGGGAGACCACTTTACTGATGTGACCCATCCAGTATGTGAAGTTAGGGACAGTGACACCAAAGCACCATCTTTAGTTCGGGGATCCCACAGTCTTATATGCCTATCTGTGCTTCCAGAAGCTAAACGTTTACAAAGTGGAGAATAGGAAATACAATTAAATACTTTATTTCCTGTCAAAGTTGACTTAAGACTGCCAGACTCAACATCCCATACTCTAATTGTATGATCCCAAGAAGCACTGCAGATTTCTTCAGTATCTGACCACAGAACTGAGGATATTGCTTCTTTGTGGCCGGACAGAGTCACAATGGGAGTCCTTGTTAATCCCAACTGCTCTGTTTTTTGCTTTTTCCTTGGTCGATTTGTAGATTCTTCCACTTCGTCTTCTTCATCTGTAGGGACTGTTGACCAGATCTTTAGCATCTTATCCCAAGAGCCACTGCAAAATTTAGTGCCTGAGCTGTCCACAGCGATGGACTCCACACTTCCCGCGTGACCCCTGCAGCAGTGCAGGGCTTTCACTTTGTTTCTCTCCACATTCCACTCCCATAGGAGAATGGTCTGATCCATAGAAGCACTCAGTAATAAGCATGACAAACCGTCTTTTTTCACCCAGGCCACATCTTTTACAACATCGGTATGTCCTGCAATTGTCATGATCGACTTTCCTTCCAAGGACCAAATTCGTGAAGTCTTATCATAAGAACCAGTCAAGATCCATTCCTCTGCTCCTTGCACTGAACTGATCCAGTCATCGTGGAGCATGCACTGCTCTGGCTGAGGTGCAGTGTACTTCTCAACATACTCCAGCTCCACGACTTCTTCCGATGAGATATTCTCCAATTCCATGTGTTTGACCAAAGGCATTCGCAGAAACTGGCCCTTGATAAGGAAATCAAACTCCACATGTTTGTGGAATTCATTTTTGCCCTCCAACAACTTATTGATAATGTTACTGAGGTCAGCAATTTCAGAGGCAGCAGGTATTGAGAAGGGAACATCATCAACTGCATATTTCTTGTTTTCCGCGTCTTGCGCCATGTGCCCAGGACCACCTAGAGTCGAGGCAGAATCGAGAAGCCAGTTTTCTTTCTAACAGAAGTACTACAGCAGTACAGAAGGCCTTGCGGGATCTGGATGCAAAACCGTTATTTCATGTTCCATTCTTACCCCAACTGTGTAATCCAATACTACCCACTGAATTACAAATGTGCCATACTAGGAAAAAATATTGTGGCATATTTCACTAGTCCCTGACAGAAGTCCAAACCAGTTAACACTGGCATGCAAATAACCTTCACATCCATTACATTAAAATATCAAAGCCTTTGACATACCTTCCTGACACATAAGGTAAAGTTTGTAAAACCTCTTTGTCCAACATAAATATCCAAATTACCACAACTGTGCTTATCGCACCAACACTAGCTTGACTGTTTTTCCTTTGTAACCTGGGCAGTCCTCATGATATCACAACTGGCACCCCAAGGTCTGAGGCCCAAGGCCGCCACTCAGTACCCCTGTGCTGAACTCTTTTCGGAAAAAGGGTGAAGACTGCACCACAAAGCAACTGTCACTCAACAGATGGCAATGTTCCACAAAGCCTACTCACTGCTCAAATCAGAAATGTCGCAGGATTCGTCCTCAGATGCCTACCTCGGAAAATCATTCTTACCTTTTTCAAATCTGTGATTTACTGGGCCGCATTCTATACTAGGGCCTGCATTCAATCAACAAGAGAGAGTACAGAGTGTACAGGGAATCACACATCCGTCCACTTAAGATTTTACATTCAAGGACAAGTATTTGAAGCAAGAGAATCAAGCATCAGACAGCTGACAGAGACTTTCTGATGAAACTCTAGGTTCTCTGAACACAGTGAATATTCTTGGATGTCTCCGACCTTATACAATTACGTATTTACTTTGTAGCTTGCAAAGTTTAGAATAAGTAATTTAAAAAATTCTACAGAAGAAAACAAATTTTAACTTGTCAAATGTTACACTTTCATTCCATCATAATTACTATAAAAAATTAAAATATAATGCTACATAAGGTATAATCTCAACTTTGTGAAGTAAATCTAAATGGAAATTGTTTTCAGTGCATATCTACTTGCACATAAGAAAATGACTTCAAGAAGATGCACTAAATTATTTTTATGATTGATTGATTGATTGATTTGAAAGGTAGAGTGATGGAGAGGAGAGATGGAGAGAAGCTGGCCTCACACATTAAACTCCACCAAAACATAAAACAAGAGCACTTGCAGAACTGGACTTTGGTCACCCCCGCTGTGAAGGAGAGGGACCATGACAATCAAAAGAACTCCAGTATTAAGAGCTATTGAATTTGTTATGATTAAAGACAAGTCATTGCTGGGCTTCAGTGTGTTAACAGGAGAACCATTTTCTGCTACCCCAAAGGGCAATTCAGAGAGTATTTTTCAAATGAAAAGGAGTGAGGGATACAGTTTTTTGACCAAATGGTAACAACGCATGTGACTATATAACTCCTAACAGAGAGCATCAGATTTTAAAATAGCTATGTAAAGAAAAGACAGAAAAGAAATAAAAGTCTAACAGGTAACTCAAGTCTTTGACCCTATGTAAGATCAAGATTCCACAACAACAAAGGGAAAAATGAGAAAATGTGAGAAAAACAAATGCTTTCTACCCCGATCTGAAAGAAAAACTTAAGTGACTCCTCCTATTTTGACAGAGCCTAAACACAATTTTATTTTCTGAGCACAAATTTTGACTTATCTTGCTCATTCTTCCCAAAGCAACAAGCTTTTACCAAATAAATACTGAAAGTTCTAAGAACAGATTTAAAGGTATTTAGGAAAATTAAACTATATTACAAAGGTATGTAGGACAGACGGTCAGATGGCTAAATCTCTATATCATAATCCTATCTGAAACCTGAAACCCTCAGTTTAATCCAAATTTTCTTATTGTATGAAGCATGAATTCAATAACTGCTTATAATATAAGAAACCCAACAATTATTTCAAAATATCACTGAGAGTATTGCAGTTCAAAGACCCCAAGAATATAATCTTTTTTATCATGCATGGACTTGACCATGCATTTGTTGCGATTCTTTGAGTTGACGCCTGTGTCCCGATCTACTCTGTAACCTCCAGGCCCATGAAGATCAGTCAAGCAGGAATGAATGTCTCTTTCTTGTTTACAGATTTAATCACACGTCAGCAATCTTTTAACAAGAAGCTTCAGGGGTGCAGCTGCTGTCAGGCGTGTCCAGAAAGATAAAACCTTGTAGCAACAACTATTACCATTCAGCATCAAAATCCAGTGGAATTTGCTCTGCACGTTTCAGATTAGTTTGGAATTCAAGGCCCACGTTTTCTCTCAGGTTTCTCCTTATGGAATGAGTGCCCAGCCCATCTATTACATAGGTTCACAGCTGGAGAAGTCTTATGCAAAGTATGAAATCACACCAACTGATTTATGCAAGATTCTGAACTTTAAAGTTGGTGCCAATGGGTAAGACTTGAGGGAGTGGAGACAGCTGGGCTCAACTGTCTTTCATCTGGTCTTTGTGCTCAATGTCAGAAGAAGGGTCCTAAACGTCAAATCTCTTTTAGAGTGTCTTGATGTAGGGTGATAAACTGTCAGGGTCATATCCAACAGCTTTATTTAGGGACTCTATATGCCAGAAACACCAATCAAATGACTTAGGTTAGAAGCTCTGGGTGACACAGAGACCAAGATCAACCACACAGATAATCAATAACAATGCTATGGAACCCCAGTAAAAACCTTGAGATGTGGGTGAGCTTCCTTGGATGCAAACTATGCATGTGCTATCCCATATCAATGCCAGCGGAGGAAATGCATAGGAATGCACATGGAAAATACAAATATACAAAAATACAATATAATTTCCTGTACAGAATCTTCTCAAAGTCTAACTGTTTTAGACTGTCTGACTTAAATTTGTATCTTTTTTGTGCAATAAAATAAAATCATGGGCATAACATTGACCCACTCATGTCTGCAAATCCTTCAACCAAATTGTTGCCTATGAGGTTAGTTCTGGGATATGCTCAACTTCAAGTATGAGAAATGAAGATGGCCCCCTAACTTTGGAGTTGGACTAATTCCAGGCAGGAATGAAGCTCAGGTCACCTCCATGACCTTTCTTCCATTCTCCCCAAACACAGTTCACCATTTCTTTCTTTGCCTCTCCATACACCACAACACTTCACCTAACACTGGTAGGTGCAGTGATTATAAATCCAGGGCAATTTTATTTCCAAGAATACATGGCTACCTTTAGACATAGTGCTGGTGGTTACAACTGGTGACTGTTACTGGCATCTGCAGGGTCCAGATCAAGTATGCTGGCAAACATCTAACAACACAAACAACTGTTGCATAGCAAGGAGTTCTTAGGCCCAACATGTCCACCCTGTTTTAGAGCTTTGACTTTACTCAGTGAACCCTTAGATCAGAGACAACTTAGAAAGCCGTGAGGCAATATCAACCTGAATTTCAGGGGACAATGGTTAAATAACAACTCTATAAAAAGTATTTCTGTTTAACACAGGAAAAACTACTGAGTTTTGACCCTCCAATTTCTCAAACTAACAATAGGAATCAATTCACAGGACTGTTACAGAAGAAATAAGATCATATATTAAAAACAAGTTACCAAAGCCCTTAACACTAAAATAAGTACTGGGTAACTGCTCAAATCTATGTCATTTACTTTGGCTTGCGTAACAAAAAAAAAAAAAAATTAGAAAACTGTTTTCAGTGAGTGGAATACCGATAAAAGCAATTCACAAGTTACTTTCTCTTGATTTGGTAGAGTACAAAAATTTGACTCCTTGGACTGTCAACACATTTTAAAATGTCTTCAGGGCTGCTGCCACAGCGTAGCAGATTAAACTTCCATCCGTTGTACCAGCAGCCCAAATGGGCACCATTTAGAGTCACAGCTTCTCCATTTGTGATTCAGCTCACTGTGAATGTGCCTGAGAAAGCATGGAAGGGTAGCCCAGTAGGAGTCCCAGAAGGAACTCCAGGCTCCCGGCTGGAGACCAGCCCAGTTTGGGACACTGTGCCAATTTGGGAGTGAACCAGCAGCGTAAGCACTCTCTCAGCTTCTCTTTCTAAATAAATATTCCTTTTCAAATAAAAAACAAATCTTTTTCCTCTCTCACCTTTTTTTTCTTTTTAAATCTGTCTGCTCTGTCCACGACCATTTTCCACCTTTTTTCTTCCATCCTGAGCTTATGGTTAGAATTTTGTGTGGCCAATTTCTTGAAATAAAGTTTCACAGATGAGAGGTACCATCGAGGTATTGACAAAGAAAGTAACTAACCACTTCACAGAGAAGTCAGCTAGGCAGCTGGTGAACACACGACCAGGCCAATGAAGCCTTCCTACAAAGCCCTCCTCTAGGTTCAGGAGATCGTGAAAGTCAAAGGTCTATGCATTCTATTGAAAAACTGAAAAGGTTGGGCCTGGCGCAGTAGCTTAACAGCTAAAGTCTCTGTTTGTATGTACCAGGATCCCATACAAGCACTGGTTCTAATTCCAGCAGCCCCACTTCCTATCCAGCTCCCTGCTTGCAACCTGGGAAAGCAGTCAAGGACAGCCCAAAGCCTTGGGACCCTGCACCCATGTGGGAGACCTATATAAACCTCCTGGCTCCTGGCTTTGGATTGGCTGAACTCTGGAAAGTGAATCAACAGACGGAAGATCTTCCTCTCTGTCTCTCCTCCTCTCTGTATATTTGCCTTTCCAATAAAAATAAATAAATCTTTTTTTAAAACCTGAAAAGGTTTAATTTATTTCTTGCATATTTATGTCTTCCATCAGCCTCTGGCTAAAGTGAATTCCCAGTTTTTCCTTTTCAGCCTCCAAAACCTATCATTAACAACACGACATATCCTAGAGAGTCCTCATATGCTCACAGAAAATCCATATTATGAGAAAATCATGAAGGATCTCAAATTTCTTACACTAAAATAAATTTATCTTTTCATTCATTTTCTCCTTGAACTACCTGTAGTACCTTTGTGCCTGTGAAGTCATTTTTTAATACAAACTGAAAAAAAAATATGAAGAAATAGTCAAATGTGAAAAAAAAAAAACCCTAAGCAAACCAAAGAATGCACAAGATCAGATGTTTAGCATGCTGATTAAGAAATTGCCTGGGACACCTGCGACACAATGCAATGCTTGAGTTTAAGTCTCACCTCTGCTTCTCATATAGCATCCTGCTATTTCACATCTGGGAGGCAGGAAATCCTGTCTCGAGGACTTCTCTTCCTGCCGCCCACATGGGAGACCCACGTTGAGCCCCAGGACACAGCTTCATTCTGGACTACACCCGGCTCTTGGAGGCCATTTGGGAAACGATTCAGCAAACCCAAGATCTCTCTGTTTCTGTTTCTCTGCCTTTCAAATAAAATTTTCACATTAAAACAAAACCTCTTAATTGCAATAAGGAATAAACCATTCTTTGTCTAGTTTATTAATACTAGAACTGATTGTGACCTGAAGCTAAACAAAGTTAAAAACATCTGTTCTGCTTTATGCACAAAAAATAACTGTTCAAATAAAAGGGGCTGTTTTAAAGCTATACTCTGAACAAGAGAAATATAATCTCTTTGGTTTGATGAAAGATCCCACCCAGAGTGGTAAGAAAAAAAACTGACTACATGTAGGAGGCTGCTCTCGTTGTGCGGCACTTCACAAACTCCAGGTTAAAGCAGCCAGGAGAGAAATGAATATTTCAATTGGTAAGACAGAACAAAGCAAGGAAGGCTGTTCTCAAACTCCACGCTGTACTAGTGGTTCTAGCCAGTGCAGGCGGGCATGGGAGAGAAATTAAAGACATCAACACTGGAGCGGAAGAGGAAAACATAACGCTGTCTACTCACAGAAGAGACAGTCCCGTCTTTAAAATGTGATTCTAAAAAAATACTGGAACAAAATTCAACAAGTAAAACCAGGTTGGTGGGTTCAAGACCAAAGGCACAAAACCCAACAGTGTTTCTACATATAAGGAATCAACAATCTAAAAGCAATAATAGAAGCAAAAGACTCAGAAAGAAATACTAGCTACTTGAAAACTACAAAACAATGCTGAAAGAAATTAAAGAAGTCATTCCAGGTTAACAAATTTGTAGGCTCAATTTTGTACCACTGACAATAAAATCAATCCATGAGGAAATCATCAACAGCAATGCAGAAGGCTAAGCATGACTAATACAACTTTGAAATTTGAATCTGAAATGTTAGCATTTCAGAGTTCTGACATAATGCCCAGACTTCTGGACCTTAGAGCATTATAGTTTTGCATTTTCAGATTAGGGATGCTATGCAAATGCTGTAAAATTTAAAAAACAAACAAACAAACAAACAAAACCCTCCACATCTAAAACATCTTTGTTCCAAAACATTGAAGATAAGAAGCCCTCAACCTGGTCCAAGCGCAGTGGCCTAGTGGCTGGGGTCCTTGCCTTGAGCGCACTGGGATCCCATATGGGCACTGGTTCTAATCCCAGCAGTCCCACTTCCCATCCAGCTCCCTGCTTGTGGCCTGGGAAAGCAGTCGAGGATGGCCCAAAGCCTTGGGACCCTGCACCTGTGTGGGAGACCTGGAGGAGGTTCCTGGCTCCTGGCTTTGGATCGGCACAGCACTGGCCGTTGAGGTCACTTGGGGAGTGAGTCATCAGATGGAAGATCTTCCTCTCTTTCTTCCTCTCTGTAGATATGACTTTGTAATAATTTAAAAAAAAAAAAGCCCTCAACCTGTATTACCATTCCAACGGTCTCATTGCACAAATTGACAATCAGTCCTAAAATGCAAATAGAAATTCAAAACACCTAAAATTGCCTAAACAATTTTCAATAAGGAAACAATGGAGGTGGGGGAGGGATATTCACTTTCCAATGTCACAACATAGAAGTTACTAAGTTGGTAAGGTACTGACTATGATGGATTCATTGTTGCCATAACAAACTACCACCAGCACAGCAGCTTGGCACAAACTGATCCCCTTTCCCTTCTCTACTTCAGAATATCTAGACAATTTGACTCCAAAGTATACTACTGAGATTTCCTTACAGGGCTCAATATAATCTCTGGCTGCTTCAAAGAACTGCAGGTCTCAGCCAATAGGACTCAGATATTCCATGTCATCAAATACGGTTACAAAAGAAACAGATTTATGAGGTTCCAAGTATAATCACTCAGGACCCCAAGTTAACTATGCTGAGAAGTTTGCTGCTAGAGCTGAGAGAAGCACTGCTCAGGCCTCACAGCTACCTTCAAGTCCTAAAAATATGCTAAGGTCTGCAGTGTTAGATGTATAGAACTCTACTGCTGCTACCTCCCTATCAAGCCAACCTTGCAGGTTCCAACTTTTTGCTAGATAACAGTCATTCATCTAAATACCTGTAGCTTACGCTCATTGATATTACAGATAGAGATGCACCCAAGTAACCACAATGTTAATCAGAACTGACCTTGTGACCTTCTTGGTGAAGGGGATTATACTACTGCAATAATATGGGGGGAAACAATAGGCATGGGAGGCAGTAATGAGAAGGCAGAGGGGGAAACTCCATGCCTATGGTACCATATCATGAAAAATTATAATTTTTTTTCATAGCCTGTTACCAAAAACAAAACAAACAAAAAAAAAACAGTTTATATGCCTGTAGATCTTACAGAGATAAGGAGGTAAAAATGTTTTAAACTAATTATGAGGATGGATGTACAACCCAAGCTACTAATTGTGCTCTTGAAATGGGTAAATCTACTACAGTGTGGCCAGCTATTCTCAAGAATCTACAGAGGACTGAACTTCAGGACCTGAGGGTTCTCAACAACAGGCCACTCTCATCACATGAAATCCCAAAACATACATGAAGAAGGCCAAACTGGAACGCTCTCCCACGTGTCCAGAGAGTCCACTGAACTCTGGCTTCAAAGGCAAACACAGTGAATGAACATACTATTCAAGAGTTATTTCCTTGCTATTCTCAGGGCAAAGTCTGTGTTAACGTGAATACTACCATGAGCTTAAGAATCATTCCTTGACCAACAGAATAATGAAGATAAAACAGAGATCAAAACAGGCCTCCTCAAGAACTCCCAGGGCAGATATTTGGTAGAGAGGTTAGGTCATCCCACTTGGGATAGCCATATCCCATATCAGAATTCCTAGTACAAGTCAGCCCCTCCACAGCAATTCAGCCTCCTGCTTGAGCATATCCTGTGGAACAGTAGACAAGAGCTCAAGTATGTGGTCCTTGCACCCATGGGGGAGACCCAGCTGGGAGAGTTCTGGGTTCCTGTACTAGTTCAGTCTACTCTGCTGCTACAAGAATCTGGGCATCACATCTCTGAATGAAAGACCCCTTTCTCAAAATAAAAAAAAAAAAATGTTTTCTCCTTGAATTAACTCGTATTTCATGATAGTCTGAGTTTGTTAGGATGCTGGTCCTTCCTAATGCAAGACTCTCTCTGAAGAGAGAAAGTAGGCCACAACACAAAGTATTTCACGTAGGCCAGTAAATAATCTGTACCATTTTTTTAGATAGACAAAAGGTATCCTTGGGAAATTTTAATGCTTCAAAATTGTATTGAGTTCTCAGAAGTAGATCCCACTCACCAATGTATTGAAACATTCTCTTCTCTAAATACCAAACAGAAGCATTTGAATAAACATATTAAATCTCCAGGAGCAATCTTGAGGAGCTGCAGCCGTTTGGGAAAATGTCAAGAACATTCTCCGCCTGCTCTGGAAGACACAGACTATCTGAAGGCAAACAGAAGCCTTCTCAAAGAACCTTCCTGAAAGCCTCATTCTTGCCAAATGTTGATCACACAGGATTTCAGCTGCAAGTTCCTGCCACTGCCAACTCGATAAAAATATTCCCTACTATCTGGTTCCAAGGGGGGAAAGCAATAAAGTTGAGAAGACAGCAAACACTACAGGTTCATTTGACTTCATAATTTGAACACTTTCAATTCCTACCAATAACTGGTAATCAAACTGCCTAAATCAACTTCCAATATCCATATGAAACAATGATTTCAAATAAGAAAGAAAAGATGCTCAAAATGGATCAGTCCCCTACTGTAAACTGTACAGGCTGACCTGGTCCAACTGAAAGACCAAAGTAAGGAATTATTCAACAAGGAAAGTTAAGAGTAAAGTTCACTTTGCAATAAAAATAAGCCAGTGAGAAAAGAATTACAAATTTATATATAGGAACATTAGTCAAAAAAGACCACCACATGCTGGGGATAAGACAAATAAATAGCACTTCCCAGAGATGTCAGAAGTTATGTTAGAGTTATATATAAAAGAAATTTATAAAATACAAGGTCTCCTCACTACAAAAGAATTTCAGGAATCATATCAGCATGTAAGTAGAATCATGAGCCAGCAAGAACTGAACTAAGTGAAAGAAGACAGGAGAATAAAATCTGATTTTACCACTAACGTTTCAGTTACTACACACTAAATAAAAGACTTGTAATTTGCATAAAGCAGAAATGTAAAATCAGGCAGCATTTCAACTTACAGAGTTCTAATAAAATGTTTGTTTTTAAATGCTCAGGGCAAAACTCTGAGACACAAAAGTTACATTACAGCCTCTGTGTTTGCTGATCCTTTTCATTAAGCAAAGGCAGGGATTGTAAGAAGGCAGGCAAGGAGCTTAGCAAAATATAACCAAGGGACACAAAATCAGTATAGCCAGATAAAACTCAAAATCCACCTGAGACTCCAGCCAACCTTCACGCCAGATGTTTTACATAGATTTTCTTACTCTGGCTTACCTAAGAAATAATGGAATTAAACCTCCCTTTGCCCAAGCATGTGGTATGTCTTAGACAAGACAGGAAAGAAGTATTCTCTTCAAGTCTTTACCTTAGGAACAAGTGGAGGAAAGGAAAAATGTCAAACACATATTTTGAAAAACAACATCAACCAACGGACGAGAGTCTGGTGACAGTGGAACTGGGACGGGGGAGACCAGAGGTATGCTGTTCATCTTCGCTCTCTAACCTGATCAGAGTATCACACCTCTCCTGCTGCTGAAGAGAAAGGACTCTAGGTCACACAGTGACCAATAGCTCAAATTCAATAACACAATAAGCACAGAGTAACACAACTTCTATGCCTTAAAGGTTATTTGTATATTTAAGATGCAATGGAACATGGCATCTAATCAAGAGAAAGTGTGTATCTGTTGAAATGTTATAATTACCTGAAAAGTAATCAAGTTGAAAAATAATTTTTTTAAAAAATAATTTGTACAAGTGCCTTCGATTGGCTTTCCTTGCAGGGGCAAGCATTTGGCCTAGCAGTTAATTCACATCCCATACAGGAGTGCCAGGGTTCAATTCCTAGTTCTGCTCCCAATTCCAGCGTCCTGATAATATGCACCCCTAGAAGTGGCACTGATGGCTCAGTGACTGGGTTCACATGGAGAGACATGGATTGAGTTCCTGGCTTTGTTCTGCTCCAGACTTGATCCTGAGGGCATTTTGAGAGCGAATCAGGAGAGTGAGCTATGTCTGTTTGTCTGTCTCCTTGCTCTGCTTTTCAAATTTAAAAGAAAAACAAGTGTATGCCAATTCCTTATTTGAGGACTTGTGTCAGGTATCTGGAAGAGAGGGGAAGGGTGGAGAAGCAGGAGGGGAAAGACAGACGTCCTGCGGCGGTTGCTGCGGGGACCAGAGATGCACCAGAAAACAGGGCTAGCAGCTCAGTTAGGGAAGAAGGATGGATGCCTCCAGAGATGCATAGGAACCACTGCTGGGGGAGTCATCTACCAAGGAAACAGCTAACAATTTATCTCAAGCTTTTTCTGTCTCCTTTTTTTTTTTCTGGTCCAAGTCAGCCAAAAACTGGTAGGAAGTAAAAGCGTCAAATTTGCATTTCAACAAAAATCATCAACCAGAAGATGAGACCTTGACAAGAGCAGTTGGGGCAAGAGGGGAAGACTGGGGCTTGTTTGGAATCTCCCTGAAACTCTGAGGGTCTGGAGCACCTGGGCTGGGGCCTCAAAAAGAAAAACCCTTTACCCACCTGCCAACCCCTAGCCCATCAAGTCTGGCAGAAAGGGGAGCCCCGTTTACAGCGGAAAGTAAAGCTACTTCACCCTCAAATGAAAATGTTCTGTCTTCTTTAATAAATCCTTTTAGAAGGGAGTCCTCAGTAAGATACAAGGTCCAAGTTCACAATTTATAAATCATGGCAAAATGAGGCAATTACAAGACTAAGAATAGAATTTAGGATGTCAAGTGGCATTAATCTGTGTGAAGAAAACCTTTGCTACACCTAATATAATTAAGACTAAGCACTCACACAACTTTGTTTTTCTGAGGAAACCAGAAATTGGATGACACTAACAATAACCATAGTCCAGTACCTCACAGTTCAGAGCTGTAGGTTTTATTTCCTATCATCTAAAAAACCTTATCCACGGGTCTGACATGGGAGCCTAGCAGCTAAAGTCCTTGCCTTGCACACACCAGGATCCCATATGGGTCCCAGTTCATATCTCGGCAGCTCCACTTCTCATGCAGCTCCCTGCTTGTGGACTGGGAAAGCAGTGGAGGACGGCCCAAAGCCTTGAGACTCTGTGCCCACGTGGGAGATCCAGAAGCTCTTGGTTCCTGGCTTTGGATTGGCTCAACTCTAGTCATTGTGGCTACTTGGGGGGGTGAACCAGCAGATAGAGGATATTTCTCAGTGTCTTTTTCTCTGTAAATCTGACTTTCTAATGGAGATAAATAAATATTTTTAAAAAAACGTATTCACATTGTGTGCAATGCCAAATCAACGGAGAAAAAACTCAAAATTTTTTATTTGAAAGGCAAAGAGACAAAAAAGAGAAAGTTCCCATCCACTGGTTGGTTGCCCCATCAAATGTCTGCAGTCCGTAACAGTCCTCAGTGCCTCTTCCCAGTTTTACCATCACCAGACTCTCATCCATTGGTTGATGCTGTTTTGCAAAATATGTGTTTGGCACTTTTCCATTTTGAGCACTAAATGGAACACCTACCCCTACCAAGAGGTCCTGATAAATCTATTGCCACTGAATCACAAACCAAATTAATTTTACATGGGGACTTTGACCTGTCTTCTCTTTCCACCTGATAGAGAAGACTAGGATGGGGGCCCGGCGCAGTGGCGCAGTGGTTAAGGTCCTCACCTTGCACGCCCGGGATCCCATATGGGCGCCGGTTCTATCCCGGCAGCCCCGCTTCCCATCCAGCTCCCTGCCTGTGGCCCGGGAAAGCAGTCGAGGACGGCCCAAAGCTTTGGGACCCTGCACCCGCGTGGGAGACCCGAAGTGAATCATCGGACGGAAGATCTTCCTTTCTGTCTCTCCTCTCTGTATATCCGCCTTTCCAATAAAAAAAAATAATAATAAAAATAAATCTTTAAAAAAAAAGAAAAGACTAGGATGGGAACACAGTAACACTGCCTTTCACAGAGCCACAAAAGGTATCACAACTAGTCCAGGTCAGGCTGCAAAAATGAAACTGGAACAGGACAATGGTGAAATAAGAGTCCATGTTAACCAGATGACAATGCCATCCTTCAAAACGATGCTGCTATTTTAAATAAGAAAATTTGTTCATAGAGGACATATGATATTGAGTTGCAAAGTCAAATAGCACCTATTATTCTAAGATAAGGAGACAGAAAGGCATGCAAGAATATTTAAACCGGATGTGCCAGCCAGTATATGTCCACAAGGCTTAAGTGATCAGGGAAGGAAAAGGGCCAGTTAAAACAACCTTGACACAGCCTCTGTCCTTCAGCCAAGAGGTTACCTACACAGCTAGATGTAGCCCACAGCTTGACAATAAAAACCTTTCATTATTTCATTCCTTTGTATGTATTTAATGGTTTTATGGACATTTTCTGGACACAGCATGACACAGTTTATTTTACTATTT